>NW_016164830.1:9089-29888 GCF_001687245.7 Rhagoletis zephyria | reverse complement strand
ATATTTTAAGAAAATCCGTACAAATCCAAGGTTCAAACTTTGTGCAACAGTAAAAAAAACAACACACTTTCGTACAAATTTCGAGCTTTTTAATTCGATTTCCCAGATTTATTTTGAGTGTGAGGGTTAGCCCATTAAATTTTAATATAACTAAGTTNGATAAAAGAGACATTTTCTTTGGATTCAGTACTAAAATTTTACTTTTTAATAGCATTTCAAGTGCTTATCAAAACTTTACGAGAAGATTTGACCATTTATCTTAATATTAATCAATTTTAATTATTTTTTGTAAAAATACGGTTTATATTTTAAGAAAATCCGTACAAATCCAAGGTTCAAACTTTGTGCAACAGTAAAAAAAACAACACACTTTCGTACAAATTTCGAGCTTTTTAATTCGATTTCCCAGATTTATTTTGAGTGTGAGGGTTAGCCCATTAAATTTTAATATAACTAAGTTTTTTAAGATTTCTTTGATGAAGGTGTTGGTAATTTTCTCCATATAAAAAATCGTCGAACGCACTTCGTATGGAAGAAAATGGCTGACATCGTCGACAAAAAAAAAATTGCCAAGTTCAACGGAAAGTCCCAGCTACTTTAAACTTGCACTTTATTATACTAAAATTGAATGGGCTAAAAACTAAAGAATATTAAAAAAGCTTGACATTTTTACGAAAGTATGTTGGTTTTTGGATGTTTCGCAAAGATTTAATCTTGGGTTTATATAGTTTTTCTTAAAGAATACATTATATCTTATAAACAGATAGTTAAAATTAAAGAATAATAAAATAAATAGTAAAAACTTGTCAATATGTGAGTGCCGTTAAGGTATTATATTTAAGAAAATCTCTTCTTATAACTAACGAAGACTTTGTTTCTATATAAAGCTGACTTCGACATTTTGTTTTAATAAAACAGTATCGAAAAGTTTCGTTAAAAATTTGCCTAGGCTATATTATACTGGCCTAGGCTATATTATAGTCGGCCGCTGTGGTGTAGTGGTAAGCAGTGCGCGCTTTCACTCACCAGCACCTGGGTTCAAGCCCTGGTCAAAGCAACATCGCAAAAAATTTAGAAAAAGGTTTTTTCTTAACAGCGGTCGTCCCTCGGCAGGCAATGGCAAACCTCCGAGTGTATTTCTGCCATGAAAAACAGCTTCTCATAAAAATACACTCGCCGTTCGGAGTCGGCGTAAAACTGTAGGTCCCTCCGCTTTGTGTGACAATATCAAGGCGCACGCCACAAGATGGAGGAGAAGCTCGGCCAAACACTAACATATGTGTAAGCGCCAATCTATTATTATTATTATTATTATTATTATATTATACTGGTTCGTTCAAGCCATTTTTCAGAACTTACAAAGGTAAATACGAACAGGCGAACAAAAGAGAATACAAAAAATTTCTTGCTGTGAATTTTCAAAACTATATATTTTTAGTATTCAATACAAATATTTACTAGTACTGCGTAGTAGGAAAGTATATTGTAAATGAAATTGTATCAAAAAAGTACAATTGTACCAAAAATGCCAACACTGTTCTGTATACATACTTATTTTTCTTTTTCACTTTTTTACTCTTATTTTATCTTACAGCTTCGCTAAAAGCACTTCTACCAACGCTTGGGTTACCAAATTTTCGCCAATTGATAAAATTTTGCGATTTAAATTCATTTAAAATAATAAGGGTATTCATCAAACCTTATAAATGCATTGTAAACCGTATAAACTTATAATTGTGTAAACCTTATAAATGAACTGTCAAAATTTGTATGGAAACTCGTTTACACATTTCTGATAAATTTATCCAGCGATTTCACTGAATAAACTTGATAAACTGAAGACAATGCAACTCTGTCGCAACTCTAGCTATGTTTTCTTAGGCAATAATCGGGATCCGCATACAAATTTTGCACGCAAATTCAACAACGATATGATCCTGATAGAGATCTGGTTCAATTATTATCCCGTCTGTTTGTTTTGTTTCACTGATAATTCGCAAAGTTTGGTAGCCGTGACAAATGAATTCATACACAAACAGACATTCTGCCATTGTTTCTTATAACTTGCTTCAAATAAATAGAGTGACACTGCGATTTATAACCAAAGAAAACACGACTATTGTCGCATGTGTAAACGAAAAGAGAGTGTGGGTCGTTCATGTAACAGAGTGCATAAACTTATGAGATTATCTGCTTGATAAAGTTATCGGTTTAGATGAATACCACTAATGTAAATAACGATTCGTGTTGAATCGAAAATCGCCTCGTCTAAATAGGGCTGGCAACTTTTTCACTTTCAACTTCGTATTAAATTTTTGTTGCCTGTAAATCGGCTCGTGCGAATACCCCATTATGGGGATAAAGTTTCCAGAGGTAAAATTTTAGGTAGCACACAATTTCTTACACACATGGTTGCTTTTCAGCACCAATGAAAGAAACTTAAGAAACATTAAAAAAATATGCATATAGTGCATTAATTTTTGAAAGAAATACCATATAATGTATGTACTCTGATTAATAATATTAAAAAGTGTATTATAACCACCATTTAATGTTATATTTGATACAAATTAATTTGCTACTCGGAACGCTCTGCGCATTGCCACTGAATATTACGTTTACTTAAAATTACATCCCTGGTCCTTGTTCTTTCTATACTGCATCGTGGTGAATTCACATTTCTCAGAAATTTGACAACAAAACAAAATGAAGGGAGTATTTGATTTGCTAATTTTTGCGATTTCTATTGTTTAATGTAAATTTTATGTATTTTTACGCAGAAAGGAGTTAAGTGGTAAAATACTGTGAATACAAGATGTGTTATACACTTTTTACAAAAAAAAGGGGGATTCCTCCTCTCTCTCCTCGGCAACACAGAAAGGAGAATTCTACGTAGTAAGGGTTATAATCCCTAAGCCCTTTCATTTTATTATTTTAAAATTTTAATCCTTATTTGCATTTGCCAGTTTTGGGAGATAAGTAAGTAAGCACGTCTTTTTCATGTGTATTTTTTCTTAGACTTTGTATAAAAAAAAAGAAAAAAACTGTGTGGGGTTGGTCGAATGAATGCCCTCCTAGTCACCAGTTCCGAGTCTTTTCGATTGCTGAGTATGAGGCCTTATGTTGGACAAAAGACGGAGTATAAAGGACCCAAATGGTGGAAATTAGCCTATGGTTACAGAAGATATGTAATAAAGTTATCGACAAAGACTTGCGTGCCGCTTGCCCTTTTCTCCCAAACCCGCTGGTAAACATAAATGAAAGTTAAAATATAAAAACTAATTGATAAAATTTAAGTAAAATCTGCGGAAAATTAACAATAAAAACGACTTTTTTTACATGCACTTTTCTCTCAAAGTGTTTACCGGTAAACCCAAATGAAGGTTAAAATTTAAAAACGAATTAAAAAAATTAAGTAAAATCTGTGGATAATTAACAATAAACTAATTTTTTCGCAAAATCTATAAAGGTTCCTTTTATTTTTCAAAAAAAACTGTGCACCAGTTATTATTTTGCACCCTGTATATGATAAAATATTAATAGCTGGAAAAAGGAGTACAAAAGAAGTACAAAACTAATAAAGGAGTACATTTCCACATATTTTTTTTGGGAGTACAAGGGAGTACAATGCAATAAAAAGGAGTACTTTTACTCTCAAAAGCAGTACGTCTGGCAACCCTAGTCTGGCAAAGAAACGCGGCCCATTCTACGTGCCTGCAGAAGGCTAATTGGCTTCTGTGATCTGTATCCGCGGTATCAACAAAGTTGCACCAAAAGTGCGTAAAGTTTTACTGTTGTTCCGTTTTCGCCACATTAACCCCAGTTTTTCAGTCAAATCTTAAATCAGTTCGTGAATTGATCTACAAACGTGGAATTGTCAAGCACAACCATCAACGACTCAATCTCTGACAACTTTGTGATCGAACGCAAATTGCGCAAAGCGCACGATATTCAGTGCGTTGATTATTTGGCGCACGAAATATTCACTGTTGGATCCCACTTCAATACAGCCTCCAACTTCCTCTGGCCACTCAAGCTCAACACCAACCGGCGGCTGGCGCAAGAGGGCTAATCATTACGTTGAGGTTGGTGATTTCGGTAACCGTGAAGACAAGATCAACAAACTGCTGCGCAAGATGGCTTAAAGCAATTTTTTGGTGTACAAAATATAAATAATAAATATATAATAGATAAAAATAGAAAATGTTTTTGGTTTTAAGTAAGTTGTTGATCGAATTTAATATATATTATTGTTGTTGTTGTAGGCTAGTCGATCGATTACTTTCGTGTGCAAGAAAACCACTTTTTTCTTCACGTTTTGCCCAACGTTTCGCTAATCACCTTAGCATCTTCAGGGGCGCATCTTTATTTACATAGACATCAACAATAAACAAAGAACAATGTTATGGACAAATATTGATATATGTATGTACGTAATTACAAAAATTAGGTTAAATATTTGAAAAACAACAAACGAAGATACAAACACAAAGGGACAATAACAGGTTTTTTGATTTTAACTGTGGCACTTACTCATAGTTAAGATTTAATTTACACTGGACATTTGGAAATATTTTGAAAAATTGAACACCAAAAACATTGAAACGTATTGAACAGTGAACATTAAACATTAACTTATTAAAAATATTGATACCATCGCTGTGTGGTACTCTCGTCATACTAAATGTTTATTACAAGCATAGCATATAAGCAGCCGCGATATCATCCGTGTCCTCCTTCTTGTTAATTGTTTTTTCTCTTTTCTGTAATATTCGTAGGCTTTCTATAGTGAATCTCGCTTTTTCCCTCCGTTCCTTGTCTAATATTTTGACGTTGGCTAAATCAGCTGTGTGACCACTATCTTGTATGTGTTGCGCCAAAGCTGTGCTTTGCTTATTTTTCTTTATATCTGCTTCGTGCTCTGACAGACGAACGCCCAATGCTCTCTTAGTCGTTCCTATATAAACTTTGTTGCAGTTTTCGTTTTTGCTTCCTTTGCAAGTTATTTCGTATACCACGTTGCTTTGCTGCTGGGGCGGTAGTGGCGTTTTTGTTTTGGTAAAGATCGAAGAAAGTGTGCAGTTTGATCGGTACGCCAACGTTACATTAAGGTTGTTGGTGTTTATGTCATCGTTAAATTGTTGGTAAAAGCGAGGGATGTATGTGACACTATAATATCGCTTGTTGTCATTGGGTGTTTTCGTGTCCGGTACTCTCTTAATTTCGTTGTTTATTTCTGACGTTTTCTGTTTTATTAGGCTTTGTATTAAGTGGTGTGGGTAGTTGTTGCTTACCAGAATTTTGTTTATTTTCTTTATGTTCGTGTCTCTAAATTGTTGGTGACTTATCGTTAGTACTTTGTGGATTAGATTTCTAGCTGTGTTAATTTTGTATTTCAAAGGTTGCGAAGATAAGTAATTTATTAGACGCCCAGAGGAAGTAGGCTTTGAGTACCAGTCAAGAAGAATGGCGTTACTTTTTCGGTGGATCATGACATCCAAAAAAGGTATACGTAAATTGTTCTCTGATTCCATCGTGAATTGTAATTTAGGATGATATTCGTTGAGTGTTTTAAGAATTATATCCGCGTCGTTTCGTTTTATAATAGCAAATATATCGTCTACGTACTTGACAATGAACTTGATGTCAATGTTGAAATTTTCTTTGAGGCTCATAAAGGTGTTGTCTAATAAGTCGTCCATTACAACGTCAGCTATTGTAATTGAAAGGGGGTTGCCCATTGGCATACCAAAAGTTTGTGCGTAGAAGTTACCATTGCATTCGAAATAGTTGTTATCTCTCAGACAAAAGTTTAAAATATTCTGAAATTTGTTTCTGGGGATTCCTGTGCTCTGCTGAATTCTATCATACTTATTCATGATAATTTTGACCGCTAAATGTGTTGGAATATTTGTGAATAGAGAAATCACATCAAATGATACCAACAATTCTTCCTTGCTTTTTGTAATTACGTACATACATATATCAATATTTGTCGATAACATTGTTCTTTGTTTATTGTTGATGTCTATGTAAATAAAGATGCGCCCCTGAAGATGCTAAGGTGATTAGCGAAACGTTGGGCAAAACGTGAAGAAAAAAGTGGTTTTCTTGCACACGAAAGTAATCGATCGACTAGCCTACAACAACAACAGAAAATGTTTTTTTTTTGTAATTTTCTGAAGGTTTAAATCGCAAATATGCCAATCGGAAGGCAGTGTATATTCGCAATTTCTTGAATAGTGTCGGAATTCTATTGCCGTTTCTAAATGCCATTTCAAAAGGTTCCAATCCACAAATTTAATTACTTGTTTTGATTTTTCAGCTCATTAATGATGCAACCAGGGTTGCATTTACTGTCTATGAAAGTATTTTATGAAGCGTTCCAAAATTAGCTCCGAGCAACTAAAAGTTGGTTCAGCTTAAGTGAAATAGTTTTTTGTTAAATTTTTATTCCTGGCACTTATAAAAAAAAAAATTTGATCAATATTAATATATGAAATGAAGTAAATAAAAATCTACGAATACATTTCTTGAATATTTTGTCATAGAGCCGGTATTAAATACAGACATAACGCCGTCGGGCGTTGGTCTTGACGTATATAGAATTAATGCATTAGAGAGATAAATATACAAGCTAAGATTTTTTTGTTAATTAACGATGCAAGTTGCTCTGCAAACGTCAAGCTGTGAGGTTGTACTTTATTGTGCTCTGATTTTGGCTTTCTATTTGCTAAGTTTATTGTGCTAATCCCGAGTTAAAGTAGTGATAAAAAGTGCTTATGAGCATTATAGTGTGAAATAATTGAAGCTAAGTGAAAGTTATTGTGTTTTGTATTAAACTAAATCTAACTAAATTTCACTAGCATACATTCTAATCTTGCCGAGTCATTTGTTGCTATCATTGTTGTTGCATCCTTTGTAGTTAACTGAATTCATTTTGCTTTTGCACATTTGTTCTACACTTTTTGTTTACTTCTTCTAGTAATTCTTGTCACAGCTGTTTGCGTTGCGTTTATTAAGTGTCATAATTACAGTGATACTCAAACTGTTCACTACATTTATTTAAAGCTATTTACATCAGCTCCTTAATTGTCATAATTTATTTTGTTTGTCTTTTTATTAACGAGTGTTATTACATAAATCTTTCAATATGAAGTGCGATCTTGATACTTACCAAATTAAAAGCGATTCTGAACGCTACTTATCGTGCTGGCTGTGTGATGGTATTTACAATCTGAAATGTGCTGGTTTGACGGGAAGAATTCTGGACGCTATTAATGATGGCAAGGGCCCTCGCTGGTCTTGCGTAAAGTGCAGGTCAACCGAAGTTGATATTTTCAAGCTATTTAGGCAAACCAGAAATGGTTTTACAGAAATGAGAAAAGAATTGTCGGTACTGACAGAAAAATTTAAGCATTATTAAAATGTGTTTAAATCATTCAAATGCTTGGATACCTTGAAATCTGTTAAGAATATCCGCGTGTCTAAACGTAAGCGTCTTCATAGTCCATCTAAGGAAATAATTGCCGTTGCACGTCAGAATAATCATCCGACTGACTTAATTAATCTATCTTCTCCATGTCCTCCAGCATCAGAATCCTCAGTCTTAAAAGAGCGTGCAACGAAATCTGCTTCGGATAATAACGAGCCTGAAGTATCTTCCCCTTCTCCCATTGAAGTGGTGGCATCATCTTCAAAGCTTCCACCGCCTTCCCTATCCTCAACTACTAACGCAGTAACTCAACACCGTCCGCCGGTACTCCAGTCTGATACAAGGAAACTAGTTGTGGTTCCGCCAAAGAAATCAATCTTTGTCTCTAGATTTTCGAGAGACACTACCGAAGACGATATAACGCTTTATATCTCATCAAAAATTACAACTGTCGACTTAAGCATCAGAAAATTTAATTTTAAATACGAAAGAAATATTGCCTCATTTAAAATTGATGCAAATTTAGATAATTTTAATGCGCTGCTTAGTAGTTCTTTTTGGCCCCCCGGAGCTTTCGTTCGAGAATTCGAATATAGGCTCAAAAAAGGAAATATTAGCTATTATTCCCCGTCAGAACACTGAATCAAAAAACTAATTATTAAATCTGCTTTAAGTATTTATTACCAAAATGTAAGAGGCTTAAATACTAAATTAACGAACTTATACCTTAAAGGCCTTGAATGTAATTATAATATTCTTTCTTTTACTGAAACTTGGCTGAAACCTCACATTTTCAATTCAGAGATTCTTCCAAATAATTATCATATCTATAGACAAGATAGGGAGGACAGAATCGGCGGTGGCGTGCTCTTCGCTGTAGACTCTTCAATACCATCTGGACACATTGGTGTATTCACGACTCATCTCTTTACTGAAATCAGTTAATTTACTGACTAAACCCTCTGGCCCGTAGTCATAGTCAAAATAAAGTCGACTTTAAAGTTAGTTGCAGCTTTTTTGACAGATATCCCATTGAAAATTATGTCAAAAAGCTGCAAGCATATCATGGAACATCATTGACAATGATTTCGTACCTTTCGCGTCTAGTGCGTGCAACAACGTATTTTTAGAGGAGATGGCTGAAGTCTGCCTAACTCAGATTAATGTCCTTCACAATAAGTTTGGTAAAGTATTAGATCTTGTTTATGTTGATGATGCATCTAAGTGCGTTGTAAATAAGTGTGATCCACTAGTTTTGCCCGAAGATGTCTACCACCCTGCTATGGAGGTATCTTGCGAAGTTATAAGTGATGGTCAAAATTGCAGTACCCAAGCATACGAACCAAATATTCGCTTTGATTTTTCGAAAGCCAACTTTAAAAAGCTTAACAAAGAACTGTCTAAATTGTCGTGGCCTGCATATAAAGAAAATATTGAAGAAAGCGTTGCACTTTTTAGCTTTACTTTACATAAATCATTTGAAAAGCATGTGCCTAAACGCATGTATGTTCCTGAAGAACAAACACAGTTATGGTTCACTAAAGAACTGAGAAATTTGAAAAACAAAAAGTCGCGTTATTTTAGATTACACAAAAAAACCGGTTGGTGGGTTTCCTTCCGCCATGAAGTATCAAAATACCGCCTCTAGTGATAATCAAACAATTTCTAACATGTTCGCTCAGTTTTTTAAATCCAATTATTCCATTAACTCACATGCTAACATTGACTATCCTTTTAAACTATGTCCAATGAACTCAATAAATATCCCAGTAATATCTCCCGATGATGTAGTAGTTTATCTGAAATCCTTAAAGCAGTCCTTCAGTTATGGTCCTGACCAGATCCCTACCTGTATTCTTATAAATTGTGCTGATTATCTCTATGAGCCGTTAACAGCGTTATTTAATTTGTCTCTTAAAGAGGGCGTTTTTCCAACTATATGGAAGGAATCGTTCATAACCCCGTTACATAAAAGCGGTAGCAGATCTTCAGTGGAGAACTACCGGGGAATAGCTAAGCTTTCTGCAATTCCTAAATTATTTGAAGCAATTATAACAAATCAGTTGACGCATTCTATCTCTTCTAGCATTTCATATAGTCAACATGGATTTTGCAAGGGCAAATCAACTTCTACAAATTTACTTGAATTAACATCCTATATCTCAAAAGCATTTAGTGAAAGCAAAACTGTTGATGTTATATATACTGACTTCAGTAAAGCATTTGACAAAGTGTGCCACTCGTTGCTCATCTATAAACTTGATCTTCTTGTTCTTCCGCCTAATTTTCTACGTTGGATCTCTTCATACCTCTATGATAGATCACAAAGGGTGATGTTTAAAAATACTATCTCTGACGTCATTGATGTTACTTCAGGAGTCCCTCAAGGTAGCCACCTAATCCCGGTTATGTTCTTGCTTTTTATAAACGATATTTCTACAGATATACAATTTTCCAAAATGTTAATGTATGCAGATGATGTAAAGCTTTATTAATCGTACGTTTCAATTAAAGAAAGGTCTTTGCTACAATCAGACTTAAGCAGCATGTGTTACCGCCGATTAGTACGGCCGAACAGTGAAATTCGATCTGGCAACACTGAACCGTTTCTTATTCTCCGTATCAATTTCTTATCCTTTTGTACTGTTTGCCTTTTTCAACATCTACATGCATCTTGTATTTTCTATTAAATTTATCTGAATAACTGCGAATGTAAATTTCTATATATGTATATAACTGCAAGCAATTTAAACTGTAAAAACGTGTAGTGAGTTCAATACAAAAAGTTTTAAAGTGCGTAGCCACATGCGTACTATATAAAATTTGTGTTTTATTTCAGTATCCTTCACGTTTGCCGCGCTATAAACTAAGCGCAACATTCTTTAAAACTTTTTTGGCAATATTCTCCAAAACGTTTAATATTGATTTGAACTATAAATATAAAATGCCTGCAAATTGCAACAAATGTGTCGAACCGGACAACGACAGAATGGTTCAATGCGATCATTGCAACGCCTGGTACCACTTCGACTGTGTTTCAGTCGATAGCAACGTGGCCGACGTCAGCTGAACTTGCGCAACGTGTCAGCAGACCCCATCGCCCATCAGCGTGGGACCGACAGCTTCGTCATCGCAAACCTTTGTGCAAGGTAACCGGCAAGTGCAATTTGCACCATCGTTTCTTACTACAATAGCAACTCAAAGTTCGGCGCCCCACGTGATGATGTCCGGAGCAACACAATCGCGGACTATTACTTCACAAGCCTTTGCGTCAGCTATGCCGACGCATATTACATTGCCGCCCACCACCGCCATAAGCACATGTCAGACATCTTCGAATTTTGCACCGTCTACCACAGGCAATAAGGTTCAGCATACTTCGACGACGACTGCGGCTACAGGGCACCTTTCAATGCCCCCGGCAACGGTATCGGCATCACGCTTAGGAGTCAATGTGGTAACGTCCCCGATCGCATCGAGCGCTCAAATCGGAAACCTTTTAATAGGCACATCGTAAGCTCTAGGCAATTTCGGTATGCACCGTAATCTCCAGCTAGAACGGCTGGAAGAAGAAATGAAAATCCAGCAGCAATACTTGGATGAGAAATATAAAATTTTATCACAATACAACGATTTACCTTTAACTAGTTCCTCAATGGTCGCGCCAAGTCACGGGCCTACAACAGCACAGTTAGCCGCCAGGCAAGCTATTCCGAAACAACTTCCCATGTTCAATGGGGACCCAGAAGAATGGCCGCTATTCATTAGCACATTCCAAAACAGCACCGCAGTGGCGGGCTATACGAACGCTGAAAACCTTATAAGTCTTGCCTGAAAGGAAAAAGAACGGGACATGGTTAAAAGCAAATTGTTTTTACAGTCCATGGTACCCGAGGTAATTAAAACACTTGAAATGTGCTTTGGTAGACCTGAACACATAATCGAGCGTTTAATGATCAGAGCGCGCAGCATGTCACAGCTCAAGGACAAACTGGAAAGTCTAATTGAGTTTGCACTGTACGTGAGAAATATTTGCACAACGATGGAAGGCTGCCAGATGCATATGCATTTACACAATCCGCTGCTCGTAAAAGAGTTGGTTGACTAACTACCAAATAACCACAAATTGAGTTGGGCAGTTCATCCAAAAGATATCAACATACCTGTCGTCAAACAATTCAGCGACTGGCTTTATAGTCTGGCTGAAGCAGCGAGCACTGTCGTTAATCTAGCGCCAAGTAGAGGTGCCGCAGCAGTTAATACTCATCGAGTGGAAACGCTTCCACAAAATCTACGAAACCTTAAGCAATGCAGCGTTTGCGATAGTGAGGAACACATAGTTGCCACAATGTGAGGTTTTTAAAACCTTACACTGCAACGTAAATGGGAAGTGGTCAAAAATAAAAACCTTTGTCGTCAGTGTTTGAACATACATAAGCGTAGGTGTTTCTTGAATAAAACTTGCGGTAGAGATGGTTGCCAATTGAAACGTCATCCACTACTACACAATGCAAATGCAGCAAAGAATATAGCACAACCGGGTTTTGTAAGTATAAGCGAGTCGTCGGACGCTCAGGGAATACGCATACCAGCATTCACGAAGAACATCAGCCGTTGTTTAGAATAGTTCCAGTCCGCATTCACTCAAATAACAAAACAATTAATATACGCATTCTTAGACGAAGGGTCCTCTGTTACGCTAATCGAGAAGACGGTGTTGGACGAACTAGAGGTTAAGGGTGAACAAGAACCCCTATACTTGCGGTGGACGGGAAGCACCAAGCGCATTGAGGAAGATTCCGTCAAAGCCACTATCAAAGTCTCAAGTATCACTAACGCACAGAAATATTCGTTAAGGGACGTACATACTGTCAATGGTCTTGACACAATCAATTAAAGCGTCCACCCTGTGCGAGAAGTACCCATATTTGACCGGGTTGCCGATTGCTTCATACAATAATATAAAACCGTCCTTGTTGATTGGAGTCGATAATTGGAAATTAGCAGTGCCACAAAAAATTGAAGAGGGGTTATGGTTCCAGCCTATAGCTTCAAAAACGCGTCTAGGTTGGACGCTGCAAGGATGTCAGGCGAGTCGTACGATAAAGCACCGATTGAACATTAACACGTGTGATTGCCAAAAACAGTATGACAAGCTACATGGAACTGTGAAAGAGTTTTTCGCTATGGAATGCCCCAAACCGACGCAGCTGCTATCACAGGACGACGAGAAAGCTGTCAGTATGTTGAACGACACTTGCTGAAAAGTTGACGGCCACTACGAGATCGGTCTTTTATGGCGCGACCCAAATAAGAGGTTACCGGAAAGCTATAGTCACTGTTTACAACGATTAGACTGTCTAAAACGGAAGCTAGATAAAGACACCGTCTTGGAATCCATGATTAAGGGCCAAATTGACAACTTAATCGTCAAAGGGTACGCGCGGAAACTGTCGCCAGCTGAAGCCGCGATCCCAAAGGGGAAAATATGGTACCTACCGATATTCCTGGTAACAAACCAAAACAAGCCCGGTAAAACTCGGCTGGTATGGGATGCAGCCGCGAAGGCGAACGGAGCATCACTTAACGACTTTCTTCTCAGCGGCCCAGATTTGCTAAACTCCCTAGTGAATATTCTATTGGCATTTAGAGTAGGCAAGGTTGGTGTATGCGGCGACATCGCCGAAATGTTTCATCGTGTTAACATACGAGAAGGCGACATGCACGCGCAGCGCTTCTTGTGGTACGATGAAGGCGACAAAGCTCGGTATCCAAGCATTTACGTCAAGCGCGCTATGACGTTTGGCCTAAATTGTGCGCCTTGCATCGCACACTTTATACGCGACAAAAATGCAGACGACTTCAAGGACCAGTTCCCTCGGGCAGTTGAGGCAATTAAGAAAAGTCATTATGTGGACGACCTGATCGAAAGTGCAGATGACGAAAAATCCTCTCTGGAACTAGCAAAGCAAATAAAACAAATCCACGCGGCTGCCGGCAAATCCGTGGTCGGTCTTCAAACTTGACGTCCGTAGTCGAGAAGCTAGAGGAAGATCCAATTACTACCGCGAAAATTAAAGAATGGGGCTCGGCGAAGAAGGTCCTAGGTATGTTTTGGGACCCCTTTAATGACAGTTTTAAGTATATTTTCAGGTTCACGAAGCGTCGTCGAGACGTTGTCAGTGAATCACTCATACCAACAAAAAGGGAGATTCTGCAAGTACTTATGTCAATCTTCGACGCACTTGGATTCGTAAGCTGCTATACCATAGGCCTAAAAATTATACTGCAAGAATTATGGCGCGCCGGAATCGCTTGGGACGAACCGTTGCGCGACGATCTAAACAACAAATGGTGTCAATGGAAAAACTTAATGCAGCTTATACGTGACGTCAATATATCCAAATGTTTTTCTCCATTATTGCAAGATGCACAAGACGTCCAACTGCATACTTTCGTGGACGCGGGGGAGGGCGGCTACGCAGCAGTCTGCTATCTGCGGGTTAAGAGAGATGACGATGTAACGGTTTCCCTTGTAGTCGCGAAATCAAAAGTTGCGCCATTGAAACCACTCTCTATCCCAAGGCTTGAGTTGCAAGCAGCCGTGATCGGCACAAGGCTGGCCGATATGGTAACGAGTGTGCAGCGCATCCCTATTAAGTCGAAGCATTGGTGGACAGATTCCAAAACAGTACTGCGATGGCGTTGGGTTCCATCGAAAGCTAACCCCGCCGACGTAGGCACAAAATTTACAACGCGATCGAACTACCGGCTCTGGTTTACTGGCCCGGATTTCTTAGTTTTGGACCAAAAAGCATGACCGCAGTGTGCCGAAATGAGCGTTAATACGGTTAAAGTTCCAGAGCTCAGGAATTTCGTTTCACGTATCGACAGGCTGCAGTTGCAAAAAATTACAGTCAACGCCGAATACTTCTCCAACTGGAAACGTTTATACCGAGCCGTGGCCACGTTTGCATTATATGTGAGCAGGCTGCAATCAGTGATAAGAGGCGCTAGGTCTAAAAAGATTACGATAGACTTCGAAGATACGAAACGAGCCCAAAGTTTCCTGGTGAAACACGCACAGAGTACCGAATTTAGTGAAGAGATTAGTTACCTACAACGCGGTAAGACCATCGAGAAGTCCAGCAAACTATATTCCTTAAATATTTACTTGGACTCAGAAGGAATAATTAGGAGCAGAGGCCGTGTGGAGCATCTAAATAACCACAGCGACGTTATAATTTTACCTAATTCTCACCATATAACCTTCCTTATAGTGCGGTGGATGCATGAAAACCTACATCATCTAATGCATGAGACGATTATCAATCGGGTGCGAAGTCAATATTTCATACCTCGACTCAGGGTGCTTTACAGACAGGTACGTCGTACGTGTCAAAAACGTAAGAACGCGAGCGCAACGCCTCAAATACCTCAAATGGCAGCTCTACCAGCGGCACGGCTCGCGGCCTTTCACGTACGTAGGCGTCGATTACTTTGGCCCGCTAAACGTCGCCGTTGGGAGAAGACCAGAGAAGAGATGGGGCGTTTTATTTACGTGCTTGACCCTGCGAGCTGTACATATCGAGATTGCTCACAGCCTGGGTACAAGCTCATGTGTGATGTCATCTGACGGTTATAAACCAATATGCGGAGATACTGGTAACCTACGACAACGTTGGCGCCAGGCGCAGCTGTTTGCAGACCGTTTTTGGCACAGGTGGGTCAAAGAATACGTGCTTATCATTTCACGACGCAGTAAATGGTTCGTCAAGCAAAAACCAGTGTGCATCGGCGATGTAGTTGTGATTGTGGACCATGATCTGCCGAAGAATTGCTGGCCGATAGGCAAAGTCGTGGATTCCGTCATAGCTAGAGACGGTCAAGTCCGAAGCGTGGTGAGCAAACTAAGTCCAGCATACTTCATCGACCTGTAGCGAAAATCGCAGTACTGGACGTTGGTAATGAGGAGAGTAAACTCGCGAACATATACTCGTTTACGGGCGAGGGAATGTTACCGCCGATGAGTACGGCCGAACAGTGAAATCTCGATCTGGCAACACTGAGCCGTTTCTTATTCTCCGTATCATTTTCTTATCCTTTTGAACTATTTGCCTTTTTCAACATCTACATGAATCTAGTATTTTCTATTAAATTTATCTGAATAACTGCGAATGTAAATTTCTATATATATAACTGCAAGCATTTTAAACTGTAAAAACGTGTAGTGAGTTCAATACAAAAGTTTTAAAGTGCGTAGCCACATGCGTACTATATAAAATTTGTGTTTTATTTCAGTATCCTTCACGTTTGCCGCGCTATAAAGTAAGCGCAACAGTATGGCTTACTGGTGTCAAGTAAATCTTATGCCTCTAAATCTTAAGAAATGTAAAGTAATGTGCTTATCGCGAAGAGTTGTTCATCACGCTTCTTATACAATAGGTAACCATAACCTGGAACAGGTATACAATTTTGTGGACCTTGGTATCACAATGGATCCTAAGCTTAATTTTAATCTTTATATTAATGTGACAGTCAACAAGGCTAAAGGTGTACTTGCATTTGTGAAACGATAGTCAAAAGAATTCTGTGACCCTTATATCACTAAAACCCTGTTTACAAAATTAGTTAGGCCAATTCTGGAACACGGTTCGGTGGTTTGAAATCCAAGGTATCAAATTTACTCAGACAAGATAGAATCAATTCAAAAACAATTCCTACTTTTTGCTTTAAGAAATTTCCGTTGGGATTCTCAATATAACCTTCCACCTTATACGAGCCGATTAAAACTTATTAATCTTCCTACACTTTCCAGCCGCAGGCAAATGCTTGGTACAATTTTTATAGTTAAATTACTAACAGGCTCAATTTCAAGTCCGCTTCTTCTGGGCGAAGTTAGCCTTAATGTTCCCTTCCGGGTATCGAGACACTTTTGTCCCCTGTTTCTAAAATCTTNTATGCCAGGATTTTAACTCTCATTCCAGCACGTTTGATATATCAGATCCGCTTTTCAGCATTAAGAAATCGATACTGTCCTCTCTCAATAAATGAATCATTAAAATAAAGACATAAAATCGGCTGATGAATTTAGTTCTGTAGCTGAACAGTTTTAGATCTCGACACTTAACAACCTCCTGCCTATCGTGACTCGGCGCAAAAATTGAAAATACTGGTTCCGTACGTCATGCGGACTGCACCCCTCGTGCGGATGGGCGGGAATGGAGGGTAAAAACCGTTGGGATTATTATTGATTTTATTTACTAATCAGCCTAATGGAGAGTTTCGCCAGAATTCTTTTCACCCACCCGTAGCGAATACACGGAAACGAAAAGTGAAAAGGTGACTCGGTTTGAGAAAATGAAACTCATGTTAAGGCTGAATATGTCGTCAACTAAAGCAGATATTTAAGAACAGATGACGCTATTTGAAAGATCTTGATTAGTTTAGTACGACAGTATTACTAACGTAATTTGTACCAAATTACCGAAAACATTTTAGTCAATTACTCGGAAACTAAAGAAGATATCCAACAAAATGTTAACAAAAAATCTAAATATCTTGTTTTAAAATATATAACTGCATCTTTAATTAAAAACTGTAAAAATGACGCTTACGGAAATTTTCCATTCAAGAGACGATATTTGAAAGTTACTGGCATAATTTCGAGCCTGTATGTAAATTCTCGGCAAAAGTTAAGAAGTAAATTCATATGCTGATAAGATATTTTCGCAGATTCACAATTTATTTAAAGTATATCATCAGCCCTGGTATAATTCCATGTGAATAAATCGCTCCCATAATTTAATTTTTGCGTTCAATATATTTCACAATTAACTTGAATACTAAATTACAAATATTTGAGCAACGACAGTAAAATAAAAAATGGGTATGTATTAATAAAATAAATATTCTGAGATGTTCAAGCGCACTGAAATATTTTTCATCCATTTCTCTAGTGCTAAAATAATTTTCCCCACATTGAATTGCTGCACAACACCCTTATTGCCGAAAAAGCGTTGCTTGCAACACTAGTCCTATATGGGGACCCATGATCCAACTACACAAGATCTGACAAGATGAAGCAAAAGAAAAAAGTAATTTTCTGGCTGACGTTTGTAATTTCGGTGCCATGTTATTTTCTTTGAAAAGTAAACAAAGAATATGAAGACGAAGCATAAAGAAAAAAATTCAAGCAATTTTGCCGCACATGTTTGTGCTAACCAAATTATTATTTTGTACGTGTTTTTGCCACCAATCACCGCGCACTTCATTTTAATTACATTTCCACAAAAAAATTATTGAAAATCGCTTAAAAATCACTGAAATAAACCACCGACAAAATACACATAAAGAAAGAAGCAAAACAGAAATAGCAAGCTTCAAAATTACGAACGTCACACACTTTTTTTTCTCAATTGCTATTACAAATGGGTGCTTCTCTGTTCTAATTGGTTCATGATCACGGTGCAGCGAACAAAGGTGGCGCCGTCAGTGGTACCGCTACTTTGGTTTTGCCGATTTTGACAGTTGTGGTAACTTGAATTATAAGTGAAAAATCAGTTTAAATTGTGTTAATTTGCAATTTGTGAGTGATTTTTGAGTTGAAGACTGCCTAAAAACTAATTCAATGAAGTGCTGTGTGTTAAATTGCGACAGCCGTCAAGATGCAAGAAGCGTAGATGCAAGTGTTGCGCCGGGACGAATCGCTGCATTTTGTCTACATAGGGCACGGCAAAGCCGTTCCCGAAATGTTTCTCTATTATTATACTAACAGAATTTCCTCACAAGGATTTTGTTTCTGCTCCACGCAGCCTCCATTAGCAAGTTAACTAATCAATCTCGCAGAGATGCTGCTGCAGTTTTCTGCAGCAGCCTTAATTGCAAAGCAATGGAGTGCACTAAAACGTTTGCTGAAGCAGCCTCAATTGCAAAGCAATGGAGTGCACTAAAATGTTCACTGTTCTCTAATAGATTAGGAGAAAAATGCAATATTATCACANTGTTCAACTTTGCATTCAACTTTTGGTTGAATGGCCTTTCAACTAATCGCTTTCAACAAAGTTGGTCGCCAGCCAACATTTAGCCATTCAACTTTTTTTTCGTGCAACCCTGCGTTGAGTTGAACGCAATTGTTGAACGCAAAGTTGAATAATGCAAACACTGCTTTAGCAAAATTAAAACACGATTTTCGCTGTAAAGTGAACTGCTTCGGCAGTTTCAACTCGTTCTTCTTTTCGCTCTATTCTTTGTTTACTTGTGGTACACAAATGTCAACGCCCAGGACGGCGCAATCTTGTATTCTATCATTCTTGGTTCATGATGGGGACCAAATTTGGTGCAAAAAAATAGCTAACCGGCCGTCTTCACATGCTTGAAAATCTCGCTTGCGTTCTGCTTTTTTCTCTCGCAAGCGAGATAGAGTTTTGTTGACTAGGCATTTGACAGCATACTTTTTCATTTGTAAAATGTCGCCAAACAAGAAGGTTCAAGCCTTGCAGGCTCTTAAAAGTTTGAGAAAATTAGAAAATCTGCATAAAGAGATGTATACTATTTTCAAATGAAAAATGGCTGCCTCTAAATTTGTATTTGCCTCAAAATAAACGATGTTGCTACTCTGAAGAATTCTGCGAAATGAGAACATAGCTTTCCAACAACAAAAATGACAGTTGAAAGCAAGCGAGAGCTCGCNAAAAAAGAACCTTTGCCAGCTTCAGGCATGCGCAAAGCGAAATTTTTGTACAAGCAGCGCTGCGTTCAAACAAACAAACACTGTACATCATGTATTTCGTTTGGCAACTGTTCTTGTTTTTTTTTTACTTCAAAATGCTGCTTGCTGCGATCAGTGTTGCCAGGTCTTCGGCATGAGAAAACGTCCCTCTTGGTCTGAAAAAGCGTCATTTCCTACCCAAAAACGTCTTTTTCAAATGAATGTACAAAAAGTTGTTCTTATTAAACTTTTATTGTATACAAAGGTATATATGTACGTAAGGTATATTAAAATGTAATTTCGACAANTTTTCAAATGAATATACCAAAAGTTGTTCTTATTAAACTTTTATTGTATACAAAGGTATATATGTACGTAAGGTATATTAAAATGTCATTTCCACAAAGCACATTTAAAATTCATTGTAAACTGGTTTGAGATCGTTAATATAAAAATCATTTTATACATACACTTGTGATCAGCTGATTAAGTCATCAACATTTTGATCGATTTTGGCTGTTTCTCTTTTGTATATTATTTTTCCATAAAAACCAAGCTCATTATATATATAAAATATAAATCCACATTTCAAACTTTGTGCAAAAATTAAAAAAAATCTCGAAAGTTTCAGCTAGATTTTCAACTTTTTATTCAGATTTTTTAGATTTTTTTTTTTGGTATGCAGTGATAGCCCATTAAATTTCGGGGCAATAATGTGCAAGTTCAAAGGCGCTAAATAATCGCGTTGATTTTCAATAATTTTCTTTTCTAGTATACATTTGGTTAGGGGGTCGGTTGTCGAAAATGCTAAATTACGTTCTGCTAAGAAGGAGCATAGCAATATTTCAGCCGTTTTTGCGTTCATTCCATTTTCAATGAAGTCCTAAAAAAGTCGCCTACTTTTTTCTGACTTTTTATGCTTCGCAGCTTTTTTTATGCTTTTGTGAGCGTGCGTGTTGCAATAGATCGGCTCTTCCTGATTTGGCTTTAACAGGTCTATTCTGCGCTGGTAATAAAAAGTTTGTAACCGGTAAATAAAGTTCCTGTAAATTTTTAAACCCTTTTCGCATTCTGTGTAATCTTGTAACCGGTAAATTTTGTTACCATCTCATAAGCTGGTAACAAATTATTGCCCCGTGAAATATGCAATGCCAGGATTTTCACAATTCTTCATAGCTGAATTGCTGAATATTTTAACTGCATTACCAACGTACCTAGAATCGCGGTGACAAGAACTGGGAACATTTTTTGGTAATACAATTTTCCGGTTACAAAATCTTCGGTAACGTGCAGAATAGACCTGTTAATGTGCAATAGCAAACATTTCAATAAGCCTCGTAACCTCAAGTGTTACACAACCAGCCTTTGAACACGGGATCCTTAGTCCAAGAATCCAAAAGAAATGCGCGTACGCTTCGTTTGCATCATATTTAAGTCATCTGTGTCCAAAGAATAAATATATTTTGAAGCAGCTGTGGCGAAACACAAGCTTGTAAAGATTTATTAAGAAAATAATTCAAAATCAGTTCTACTTACAAGATTTAGTAACAGAGAAAAATTACTGGGAAGTTAAAAAACGTCATTTTTAACACAAAAACGTCAACAGGATACAAAAAACGTCCAAATGACGTTAAAAACGTCAACCTGGCAACGC
>NW_016164830.1:0-7636 GCF_001687245.7 Rhagoletis zephyria | reverse complement strand
TGTCTACACGTGCGGTTTCTCGCATGCGTCGTCATGCGAGCGAGATTTGCCAGCACGTGAAGACGGCCGGTAAGTTTGTTTACTGGATATACGAGGTATAGGGCACTGTCACACGGTCATTATTTATTGACGTGATCCAGTATCTCGATATTTATTGACGGTGTAGCATGCAGTATTGATGGATCGTGATCCATATCGCAAAATTTCCAAAAATTTTGAAATCTGGATCGCGGATCGCAATACCATCAATAAATATTGAACGTGTAGCACTTTCAAAACGCGATCCATACATTTCGTCAGTACATCTTTTACTCTCATAATGCGAACATCGGCTCTGCCTTCGCTCTCGGGGCTTAAAATCTTGCAAAACAAATTTTAATTTACATTGTACATTTACATTCTGTAAATTATACGTACAAAATAAAAATATTTTCTTGCGTTATAATAAGCTTTCAGCACAAAAATTTATATCAATATTGACGCGATAAATATTGAACATGTAGCATTCGTGCGCGATCCATCAATCCATCAATATGGATCGCGATCCAAATATCGGGGTAATTACTGACGTGACAGAGCCCATATACTGTGGTTGATAAATATATTATTTTGTTTTGATATAATATAGAATCTTTGAATTATATAGTTGACATGAATGATAGAACAATAAAACTCTTGATAATTGGCGAAAGCGGTGTTGGAAAATCAAGGTAGGAAATCTGGCAAAATTATTACACCGTTTTAAGTGCAAAACCGCGTATCAGCAAAATGCAAAACCGCGTATGTAAAGTTGTAGAAATTATTTGCCAGAGCGTAAAAACACTCATATTTCAAAATGGTTCTCTTTTTTTTATAAAGCAATCGCATTTCTGGTGGGTATATTTCAGGACGAATGGATAAGGATTGAGCCAAGAGCTTGTGTGAGCAAATCCAATTTTTGGCAGCCAATGTCAGTTACGCGGTTTTGCAGAATGACGATACGCGGTTTTGTACTTTAAAGGAAGATTAACTGAAACGGATGATGTCGCAAAAAGAATTTTACATTACTTGTTGGCATGTAAATTACTCGCTAAATTTTATCTTCAGCCTCATCCGTCGATTCGTACACGATAAATTTGACGACAACTACGATGTTACTATTGGAATGGATTTCAAGGGCAAAGTGGTGAATATTAATGGGCTTGAATATAAGTTGGCTCTCTGGGATACTGCTGGTGCCGAACGGTTTCGGAGTCTTTTTATAAAGCAATCGCATTTCTGGCGGGTATATTTCAGGACGAATGGATAAGGATTGAGCCAAGAGCTTGTGTGAGCAAATCCAATTTTTGGCAGCCAATGTCAATTACGAGGTTTTACAGAATGACGATACGCGGTTTTGTACTTTAAAGGAAGATTAACTGAAACGGATGATGTCGCAAAAAGAATTTTACATTACTTGTTGGCATGTAAATTACTCGCTAAATTTTATCTTCAGCCTCATCCGTCGATTCGTACACGATAAATTTGACGACAACTACGATGTTACTATTGGAATGGATTTCAAGGGCAAAGTGGTGAATATTAATGGGCTTGAATATAAGTTGGCTCTCTGGGATACTGCTGGTGCCGAACGGTTTCGGAGTCTTACTCCAAGCTTTTATAGAAAGGTTTTATAACATAAAATCGTATATTAGTTAAAATTTTGTCTCGTGAAATTTGGTACATAATAAAAAAGTTATTTTTGTTTTTTTTTTACTTGTAGGCTTTGGGAGCTGTGTTAGTTTATCACGTCACGAACCGTGAATCCTTGGCTAAGTTGGAGACTTGGCTTGCGGAGCTTGAAAACTATAGTGATAATCCTAACATTGCCACTATTGTAGTTGGGATTAAAATCGACAGAGAGCGAATCATTAGTCGGGAAGAGGGACTCAAATTTGCGCGCAAACATAGAGCTCTATTCCTGGAAGCATCTGCAAAAGGATATGAATGTGTCGCGGATGTTTTCAAGGAAATAGTAGAAAAGGTAGTTGTACACTTATTGTGGGGAAATGTTAAGTTATTTGGGCAACGATTTTGTGGTGGTAGGTGGCGGAGGGGGAGGAGCCGTAGATTTTTCGCAAATTTATTGTAACCCTCACTAAGTATAATTCACCTTTCTGCGTTGCCGAAAAAGAGCAAATAAAGCGTAGACTCTTGTCTACAAGTGTATAAAAGTTTTTTGATTTGGGTGACGCGTTTGGGCTCAGCACCCCAAAATCGTACAAATAACTAAACCGAACCCCTTATTAAACATAATTGCAAATATAGTGACTCAAACAAATAACCACTTGTTGATTTTTTTTAAATAGTAGTGTTTTTTGAGCTAAATTTTTTTGTTATTTTTCTATAAAAATATCTTCCAAGGTTTAACCAAAGTCATAGTGTGAAACTTTATAACAAAATTTAGGAAAATTAAAAAACTGTCATCAAAGTTTCAACTCTATAATCTGAACATTTCTGTTAAAAAAGCACAAGGCCCCCTTGTTTTCAACAGAAATATATGCCCATTCCATTATTGCTGGCTGTCAAAAATGTTCACATTGTATACTTTGCATAAAACATTGAAATCACTCATTACCCTTATTATTGGTTCATTTAGAGCATGATACAAAAAAGAAGGTAGTTTCAATAAACAACTTTTGACGGATAGTAAAATTTTTCGAAGTTTCATAAATTGTGAGTATTCTCAACGG
The DNA here is from genome assembly GCF_001687245.7 of Rhagoletis zephyria. NCBI lineage: Eukaryota > Metazoa > Arthropoda > Insecta > Diptera > Tephritidae > Rhagoletis > Rhagoletis zephyria. Next base: position 4,925 of record NW_016164830.1, on the reverse strand, counting down.
CCTTGCCACTTTGATAATATTAAAACAATATATCGGAGTATTTTCTTTCCCACATTTATACCAATTTAATAACATTTCAAATCAAAAATCATTATCAGTGCTTGGTAATTTTTTTACTTACGTGGTTCGCACCTTTTTTTATTAAGAATATATAAAATGTATAATGTTAAAGGAGACTTCATTGAAATTGCTCTTTATTTTATAATAAAAATCACGAGAGCATTATGTAGTTATTTTTTCATTTTCTTATTTTGAATGCAGTCTTGCGTTTTAAAAATCTAATTCTAAAGAATGCTCTTTCCAAATAAAATCTTTTTATAATCGCCAATCCCATGTGAATAAATTGATCTCATTACTTACCATGCAAAACAAAAACAAATTGGGAAAATAATTTTTTCGTGATTCTTGATGAAATTCGTGAAAATTTACTTTTAAATTTCTCATCAGATTTTGCAAAAAATTTGGCTTTGTGGTTAGCGTATCACCATTAGCTTCAATAAATTTCGAATTTAAAATTTCCAATGTTTGCAAAAAACTTGAATTCGGCTTGCGCAGACAGCCCTCCGATAAGCAATTAGCATAAGTATAATTTTGATCACTTTCTTCATCCGTTCTGAAACCTAGTTTCGTCAACCCCATTTTTGAGATTATGCATTAATTTTCAGGTTCATCATATTCGAAATCTTTGAGTGGAATAATGAAATCTTCTACTTAAGAAAAAACTATTACATCTCGTGATCAGGTAGCATGAATTTAATGAAATGTTATAATTTTATTAAAAGTTAAATGGTTAACAACAACAACGAATGTCATTAAATGAAACTACGGCTGCATTCCAAAACGCCAAAATACAAAGCATCAGTCTCTTTTATTTCTAAGCCTCAGCAGCTTGTAATGCCAAACGTGCGCAACCACGGTTAGATGCTAGTTTTCACTTAGGTTGCGCAAGGTAGACAAGGTGAGCTCTTCCTTAATAGTGTTGGGCCCCACTCCCAGGAAGGGCTCAGGGCCAACCGGAGTAATGGCTGCCGCCTCTCCAGCGAGACCGTCCGCCACTTCATTCCCCTCCATTCCCATATGGCCAGGCACCCATGATGCCAGTTTGATGTTGCTGTGCCTACCAAGGGAGTTGACCCTCTCTATAGGACCAGAGATGATTTAGTTTCAAAGGATAAAAGAGCCTTGAGTGCCGCCTGACTGTCACTAAGAATTACAATTTTCTCATTACGGTATCCTCTATTTATGATGGTCTCCGCACACAAGTAGATGGCGTAGACTTCCGCCTGAAATATGCTCGGATATTTCCCCATCGGGATTGAGATCCTGGACCTAGGTCCGGAGATACCAGCCCCTATTCCTTCCGGGGTCTTCGAGCCGTCAGTGTACCACTGCAGTGTACTCTCCTGAAGGAGTCTCTTAAAGGAGGAGGCATCCCAGGTTGCCTTACTGCTTAACTTAATTTTGAATCTCTTTTCAAAAACTATAGTTCTACAGATGTCATCCCTCGGAAGCAGGGCTAGCGGGAGCGAGGACACTATCTTCGCCATGTTCCTAGGAAATGACCTTACCTCTTCCGTATCCCTCTCTAGCGAAATTGTGTAGAGTTCTTTTGGCGACCTGTTCTATGGTTATATAGAGGGGCTCGAGTTCAAGGACCACTTCCAGCGCTGTCGTCCGACACGTGCGCATTGCTCCCCTTATGCATACACATGCCAGTCGTATCTTAGTGAGCGATTGTCTCACAGTAGCTAGAGTGGTTCATGAAACCCAAGCCACTGCCCCATATGTCACTATTGGTTGTACTATCATGGTGTAAAGCCATCTTAGGATCCTGGGGCTGCAACCCCAGGATTTTCCCGACAGACGCTTACACACCATTAAGGCTTTCGTGGCCTTGGATGTGGTCTCATCCACATGTTTCTTCCATAGAAGTTTAGGCCCCTATTGCGAGTGTCGACTGGCAGTAGAATAGAAATTTGTCGATCGAGTCGATCATCTTTTATTTTGCTATTGCGTAACTTGATCGATAAAAATTTGTACTATTGAGAATGGTTAACTGAATTGTAAACAGCTGTTTGTTTGTTTACATTTGTTTCTTTAGTGTTTCATTTACATCATTTTTAAAATAATTGCTTTTATTATAAAATTTAAAAAATTAATGCAGTTCAAATATGGTTTAGTGATGAGGAAGATGATGTGGAAGCTAATAGATTTGTAGAGTTGGCTAAAGCAAGGAGGGAATTACGAAACTCGTCGAATCCCTTGGAGTTGGAAGATGAAGTGTATGTACGTGAATCTTATGAATAGAAGTTACGTTCCAGATGCTTCACGGTTTGTAGGTCTTACAGGATTTGCAGGAAAAGCTGTTTTCCTCATTAATAAACTTTATGGAAGTTTAAGAAATACGGTACGGTTAAGCTATTTGTACAATGATGTTGGGTATTTGTCCCAACGCGTGACCCGAGTTTAAAAACTTTAACATAAAAATGTAGTGAAAGAATTAAACTTTAATTTAAAATAAAGATTTCAAATTTCCGAGCACTAGTTAATTAATAAATTATCCAGTTTTTCGGAAGCTTTGTTGGTTCTGCGCAAAAACACTGGATGACGTAGCCGGAGTTATATGCACAAGATATATTGCATATCGCCCCTACTCTTTCCGAAAATTCCTTTGCCTATGTCCTCATTCTCTTGCATCAGCTCGAACGACCGTGCAAGTCGCCTTTTGTTGCTTTCAATTTTTGATCTGTAATTCAGACACATACATACATATGTATATTTCAAAATCTTTTACATCTTCCAGTTTAATTGACTTACTTTTTATCCATTATAGTAACACTTTCTTATGTAAATTTTATAAACGCAAACCCGAACGACTAAAAAACAGCAATAGAAGGATGAGCGATCAAAAAGTATTCACAGTCGCTAATTGAACGACTAAGCGACACTCACAATAGCATCGATAATCGACAATCGGTGTTAGTGTCCAGGATTAGTCCTAGGTACTTCACTTCGCTGGCGATATTGGCCACGACCCCATCCAAGGTAATGTCCCTCATGCTCGGTAGGGCCCCTTTCCTAGTGAATGGAACGATGGCGGTTTTATCTGGGTTTATACTCAGCCCTAATTTGGCACACCATTCCTTTGTTAATCTTAAGCCTCTTTGAACGATGTCGCAGAGTGTGCTCTCAAACTTCCCTCTGGCTGTGATCACTATATCGTCCGCATAGCCTTGGCAGCGGATGCCATTGCCAGAGAAGCTGGAGGAGTTCATCCACTACTAGGCTCCATAGAAGGGGGATAGAACCCAAGGTGCAGTGTTAGGTTCTCTCCACCCTGTTGCAGCATGGCTGGCCGGACGCCATCCACCCCTGGAGATTTAAATCGCTCAAACGAGAGCAGCGCCCACCCGACTGAATTCTGGGTGAATAAACTCCAGGCCAGTTTCCAATCAGATGGTCGCGGCCTGGTCCGCTCATTTTCTGGCTCCAGATCAATGGGAGTGGCCTCCGGGAAGTGTGCCCCAAGCAGAGTGGTAGCTCTCTCTTCCAAGCTTCTAGTGTAGGTGCCGTCACTGCGTTTAAGCGCAAGTTCCGTTCCCACCGTTCCTCTAGCTAGAACCTTGTGTAGCCTCGCAGCTGCTGGGGTATTCGAAATACCTTCACAGAAGGTTCTGAAACTGGTTCTCTTCGCCTTCCTAATCTCCTTGCTGTAGATCGTTAGTTTAGCTGCATACTCATCCCAGCCTCCCGTACGCTTGGCCTTGTTGAAGAGTTTGCGTACCTCGTTCCGGAGTGCTGAGAGCTCCCTTGACCACCACGCGGTTTTGTTCACCACATTTGGTTTGGTCTCGGGGCAGCTGTAGTTAAAGGCGTCGGTCATTATGTCCGTTAGCCTGTTAACCTTATTTTCTAGCGAAATACAGCCCTCTCTTCTATGCTCTCTCTCTAAACCCGGTAGGTTTAAAGCTAAAAGGTCTCTATATTTGTCCCAGTTGGCTTTCCTGGGGTTCCTCATTGGTGCGTAAGCCTTGACCTCCGCTACCAGCACGAATTGGATAATTCTATGGTCAGACATGGAAGGCTCCGTGGACACCCTCCATTGTATGACCAGATCGTTACCCATATTGTTGCTGAGGGTCAGGTCAAGGACCTCCTGCCTTACTCTAGTGATGAATGTCGGGCTATGTCCCACATTATTTATGCTCAGATCTTCACTCAATATATACTCTAGTAACGACTCACCCCTTCTGTTAACGTCGGAACTTCCCCTCTCTACGTGGTGAGCATTCGCATCAGCGCCGAGGATTAGTGGAAGTCGGGCCTTTCTGCAGTTCGTCACCAGTTGTTTTACCTCTACAGGGGGTATGTTGTTGGTATCCCCCGGAAAATAAGCGGCAGGGAAGACTAGGTCCTTGGGTCTTCCGTCCACCCGAAGTGTCACCTGCACTGCCACTAGATCTTGCGTTAGGAACTCTGTAATGCAAAAATAATCAATATTGTTTTCTCAGCAGAGAGGTCCTATATTACCGTATTACTTGCTCCTTTGAGACCCCTTACTNGGTCCCATATTACCTTATTTCTTGCTCCTTTGAGGCCCCTTACCTGGCCTCTGTAAGTCCACGGCTCCTGAATAAGTAATATGCCCAGATCGTCCGTCGAAAACCTGCTTGCAATTACAGCCGAGGCTGCAATCGTATGATGCAGATTGATCTGGGCTACTTTCAAGGGCGGTCGGTACCTCATCATTGCTCGTCGAGGTCCGAGAGCCGTAAATCGCCTTCTCAAGCCTTCTCATGTCTAGACCCACCAGCAGCTCCTGTGTAGAGGGGACTTGCCCCTACGTGAGAGCCGCCGAGTTCCGCTCACGGGTGCCTCCCGGACTCGAAGGTTGGGTTTGAGGTGTGGGCTGATGGGCCGACGCG
>NW_016164829.1:18409-29898 GCF_001687245.7 Rhagoletis zephyria | reverse complement strand
ATTTAAAGAGGTTAACAACGAGCTGGCTCTCACTGTCGCTATAGTTTTTAAAGGACCCGGTTTGTTTTTCCTGGGTGGGAACGATGATATGTTGAGGCGTCAACTAGGAAAAAAGAAGATGGTAGAAAAATTTCCGGCGCCACTTACACGGCCGACATTTCGATTACAGACGCTGAAAGGTCCTAGAAATAAAAGGAGGAAGTTCTCGTTGACCAGTAGAACGGAATCCGTCGCAAAAATTGGCTACTCTGCAAATTTTCTAGAAATTTACGCGCAGAAAAGAGGCTTTAACAGGTTTTTATTGAGCTAATTCAAATGAAAATCTGCATTAACATCAGTAATGGGGAAAATGGTATGTATGTATGTTAAAATGGCTCATTCTGAAAGTTTAAAATTTTCCTATTTGTCTAACAACGCAGTTTTGTGTCTGCATAGCCGTTTGTAGTTGCGTTGCATTTGTAGTATCTCCAGTTGCTGTTCGCAAACGGCGGCTTAAGGTTGCTTCGCGGTCAGAGTATTGCGCATTAGTAAATATCCGACAGCATCTTACAACAGACACTATTCAATAGCCAATCTCGCTTGCAAGCAAATTATGAAAATGCTCCTCCATATGTTGTTTCTTGAAAGCGGCGGTGTAAAAGAAGAACACCACAATTTCCTTGCGCAATGAACTTCCCATTCGACTTTGCCCTTTTGCTGGCAATTAAACACCTGTAATTCACCTGAAAACGCTTTAATATGTATGTATATAAGTATGTGTATGTATGTATGCGCATACGTCACTTCTCCAACTGTCTGGCCGGGCTATGCTTTCCCAGTGACCTGCCGGCCTACTTACCGACCCGTCCTGGCCTAGCCTGGCCGCACTGCAACAGCTCACTTGGCTTGGCTTGGGCATTGCGTTTTTTCGCATTTCTAGCTGCTCCGATGCACGCTACCTCAATCTCAATCGCGCTGAGCTTTACGTTCGTGTCGTCACTAGATACGTTTACGTCGTTGTCACTACGAGTGTGCCACCGCTGCAGCATGCGATGATGCGGATGTGGACCCCCACCTCATTGTGACGTCATCGGTTGGAAGCCAACATCGCCGAGCAGTCTGTGCAGACGCAAAAACGAGTTTACTCGTACACTCGACGCGACTCAGTAGTGCGCCAACAAATCGATATTCTCGTCGTCATCGTCATCGTCGACGGCGGTGTTGTTGGTGGCTATCAGTCGTCGTATTTCCTGTTGCCGTTGCCGTTGCAGTTGCTGTTGGTGGAGCGAGCTTCTGGTGTTGTACGTATCTACGGTTAGTTGTATGTTTGTTTGTAGGTCTCTATGTTGTTGGCCCAACACTGAAGTTTCACTCATTTTGCCTTTGTTCCTGTTCTTGCTGTTGCTAGTATTTGCTGCATGCGATTAGCTGCTGTGTGTCTGTGTGTGTGCTCTTTGTGGACTATGCCGGTGTTGGCGGGTGTTGGATGGCGCGGCACGTGGCAAGTGGGTGTAGCAGCGTAAGTAGGTTACTACGTTTTCCCCGAAAACCTACTCACTACTCACGAAATGCCGTCTGCCTGCGCCGACCGCGCACAGCCGAGCGCACGAGCGCACAAACGAGGACAAACAATCAACTCCTCATCCAGCGCAAGACTGCCCGAGGACGGCGGCGGCGGGGCGAGACGGGGACGGGGCCGATACAGGTGTTGGCAATCGATTTTGGAGCCTGCAGCCGAAGGTGTGAGTAGCATCATCGAATGGGCGAGCGATTACACAATCGAGCAGCGTTGTTCGTCACCACATGTGTGAGTTGTTGCGTCATTGACATACATACGAGTATGCGCCAAAATGGAAAAGTAGAGAAAAAAAAAATGCAACCACAAAGCGGCAAAGAGGTGGTAGAAGCAGAAATGTTACATACCTCACACTTGTGCCACTCCACTTCCACAATGGGGCCTCACTCACACACACACACAGCAACATACGGCTTGTATCAGTTTTCAGTGTAGCAGTGAACAACAATTGCGTGTTGCAACTTGCAAGCGTAGCCAAATGGAAAAGTACCCGAAAGTTGCCAGGTGACAGGACGTCAGGATGTAGAACGCTGCGTCAAGGATGCCAGAAAGTGCCACAACATTCCAACACACTGCTGATGGCTGTGGTATGGCTATGGGTTTCAAAAGCATCCGCAAAGTCAGCAAACGAAATAGGTGAAATTGTGGGCGGCAGCTGTATTAGTGTGTGGGGTTACTCGTACATTTATTACCAAGAACAATGAGGTATAGAAAATACTAAGTAATTTGTATTATGAGCACGGTGACCATTCGTAGCGATTTTGATGGCACCGTAACGATTCAGAGAAAGTTGTCCCGCTGAATATTTTTCAAAAGTCGGGGAGTATAAGTGTCCCGATTTTCATATTTGCACCGATTAATCCCGATTTACAGTGTACTGTACCCTGGCCCAACAACCATTTTTCGGACAAACGTGCTAACACTTTCGTTACCAGGAAGAACATAGAATATAAGGCAGCCACAAACATTGTCAGCATCCTTTGTTTTTATGATTTTATAAGCCGAAAATATATTTTGAGTACACATTTTTGCGATAATTTTTCAAGCTTTTTTTTTCTCTGTACTAAAAGATGTTACATTTATCTTTTTGTTCTAAAAACAAAATTCTATGTTCGGATTCGATGCTTTAGAAATGTTCTGATTTTTCTTCACAACGTTGTCTGGTCACCGTAACTATGAGTACACTGCTCGTAGGCAACTGCAGAGGTTTCAACACCAAACACAACATCTAGGTCGCTATTGATATTAGCTTACGTTTGTGGCGACAGATTATTAAAATAAAATTCATTTGAGATTTTGAAGACTGAACGGCATGGAGTAGATAAGAGAGAAATGCATGTTCAAGCATGTTTTTCACAACCACAACAGACTGGGTGAACACCTATATATGTATGTACGTTGAAAAAGTAGTCGACTATTTACAACAAAAAGTAAGCGCGCCCAGCCACTCGAAGGAATTGGCAAAAAATAAGTTGATCGCTTCCAAGAATTCGTAGATTATAAAATCTAAAAATAAAAACTAACTCTGAACAAAAAAAAAAAAGTACTAAGTATGTACTATCTCTGGCGATAAAAAGCACTTACTTATTCGTTGCTGGAATGCATTTAATAGAAAATACTGCGTTTCAAATGAACAATAAGCAATCGGATTAGCGCTGCGATTATGAGTTTAAAGAATACCTACAAAAAAAAAAAAAACAATCCGAACGTTATCATTGAGCGGAAGACGATTTCCAACAGCGCCGATAATTGCGATGCTAATTAATTTACTTGGAGACGACTTTTAATGCGAAATATGAATAAATTCCTGCAGTTTCTTACTAACTTTTTTTGTTTGCCCTCTAATCGAATTCAATGCATCGCTTAAATGTTTTTCACAGCAATGCTAAGCGGAAATAAAGTCACGATGTAATGATGATAAGGTTAAGAAAAAAACACGTCGCTGCGATTATATTTATTCTGTATATTTATTCATAAAATCTATGAAAGTGCATATTAATTAATTTAGTTTTAGTTTTAGTTTTTAGTTTTTCGTTTCAGTGCAAAAAATAAAAAAAAAACCGTTGTGTTCGTGTCTGAATCGCTGGCCGCTACAGCCAATTAGGTAAAGAGTGCTTTGTTAACCTCACGAATTGCAATATGAAAAATTATAAATTTTAAATTATTTTCTAATAAAGCTAGTCCCTCACGAGTTTTAATGCAAGAGGGGTATTCTCGTCTCGTCTTGCAAAGCCCTTGCACGGATTGTACGGTAAAAACCGGTTTTCCTATGGGACAACTTTACAAACCGTGCAATCCGTGCACCATACAAGGGCTTTGCTAGACTTCCAGAATACCCTTAATGTAAAAACCTTGAGTTCGGCTAACTCCACCGTGCTCCGCGACAGTGGTGTCGTAGCGGAGTGTGGCAAATACCTCGGTCGGGCGTAGTGTGAAAAGAAGTAACCCGCAGGCCAAATGGGAGCGTTCTCTTACACTCACTCTGGATCGCTGTCGTCGCCAACGACGTCTTGGGGCGGACAGAAAGGAGAGTCACGAATTGGTCCTCAAGGCCAAAACAGCGGTAAGCTGTTCTGAAAATCGAATACTGAGAAGCGACAAGATATTAGAAATATTAGAAAAAATATTAGAAAAATTTAATTGGCTATAAAACTGCATACCTAAATTTTTTCTAAAAATTTGTAATAAAAAGTTTTTAAATGTTTAGGTGTAATTTTTTAAGTTTGTTGAATTTTTAAGTATAAGTTTTGTAAGAAATTTGAAATACATATACTGGTTATGTAATGTGCCAGAATTTTATGAAAAAATTATTAACATTAAATAAACAGATGAAAAATAACCAAAACTGGTAAAAATGTCACTTAACTTAATCAGCGACCACAAGAGAACATAATTGTAAATAAAATAAAATAAAATTGCCGTCCATGTAAAAGATGGAAATACATTTCGTAGCCTAAGTATGTAGGATACTTAGATACTTCCGCATATATGTATGTACCCCTCTCGCGATTTCCATAATTGTACAACGCTCTCAAATTACCACTCAAAATTCAAGACGTCACTCTTTGTCATCTGTATTATTTTTGTCATTGTTGTTGCTGTCGTTGGTTTCATTTATTTCAAATAGAGTTTATTTTTAGTACATAAGTACATACATACATACATATGTATAAATATGTACAAATATGTATGTATGTATGGATGTACATATAATGTAGGCGTTAATGGCGAAACATCAATTTTATTTTATTTTTTATTTTTTTTTAAGACGAAAGCGAATAGGATAAGGCGCAGATAGAAAACGCCTATCGACACCAAGCGCCACCACCATATTGGTGGCCTTTCCACCGATGACGATTGTGCCGAACAGATGGAAGACATTAGGCCAGCCGCTTACAACAAACGATGCTTCAATGCTTTTATGGCTTTTAGATTAGTGGGCGTTCTGATTTCAAATTGCATTGCTGCTATGCGGCTTGTGCGGCTATGTGCGGCGATCCTTTTTATGCGTGGGCGATTTGCGCGTAGATATGTATGAGGCAGTTCCGCATTGTCCATGACGCGTATGTATTTATTACATACATACATACATATGTACTTGTATGTATATGCAGCCTTAGTGTTTTGCAGTGGGTCTGTAGGTCTGAGTGATTGCTGTACATAATCTTTATTGATGTGGCGGATGGTGCTCTAACGAGGCGACATTACGAATATCGCTGCCGCTAACGAATGCTTGGTCGCAAGATTGCGATTGTTTGTGCAGTCAAAGCGTCCGTCCGTCCATATGGTCAAATGCGTATTAATGAGAGCGGGATTGCGTCATTGCGAACGCGTGATGCATTTCTAATTTGATTATGCATCAACTGCACTCTTTGAGCGGCTGTGCTGCGGCATTTCCGCAAATATGGTTATCAAATAGCGTCTATATCCCTTAGGCATTGAATATTCAAATAATGGGCCATTTTGTTAATTTTGTTTTTGGGTTCGTATTTTTCATTCTGCTAGGGATATTACCATAGCTTTGAAAACTAAAGAGAGCTCCTGTAGTAAGGCAGAACTTCCATCAAATTCATTGGATTCTCAACATGGTTTTTGTGAAAAACTTTTGCCACGGTTTGTTTTTCTTGGAGCCAAATACAGTGTATAAAAAAATTAAAAAAATTTCTGTTAACATTTTTTAAATTCTAAGTAGTTTCGAGGAAGAACTATGTTCATATGTACATAAGTACATACATAGATATGTACATATATGTAGTATATATATATTCTCGTTATCCCAATCGGACTGTGCAGAATGTGGTTCCGAAAATAATGCTTTTTAGGCACTAATTTCTTCATTAGAAATTTGAAGTACATTTAATTTCTGTATGAAAAGTCAGTAAATATATACATACGTGGGAAAGTAATTGCATCCCTTGTTCACCATAATGGAAGGCTTAAAATTTGTAGGTCGTAAATATTTCATTGCTAAAATCAGCATTTTGTAATACTTTGACTTCGGCAAATAAGTCCCTACGAGAATAAAAACTCCTTATGCAAAATTGCCTTTTTAAAAAACCGTTCTTCCTGTTTTTACGCCTGTATAAAAGCGAATTAAAGACTTCCTGTTTTTGGATTTGCTTCCGAGAGGAAGAAGAACCGTGCTATAAGTACATTTTAGAAGCAACCAAATCCGACTGGGATGTTTGTGTTGATAATGCCTTTGAATGTGTAATTATAAATGTACATACATTTGAACTGAACTGTAAATGTTCCCATGGAAGAGTTTTGTGGTTTGGACAAAATCCACAAACCGAATCCAAATCAGCTCACAGTTCTTCGTAATAGCAACATATTAAAATTTTTACATATAGCACATAAATATTAATGTGCACTATACTGTGTCAAATAAAACTAATGTTTTGTTTCTCTCGGTGCCATAAAAAAATTTCGCTGTCGGTCACAAAAAAATAATTGTAGGAAAATTTCAGCCCTCCATTTTTCAGTTAGCGCTCGCATAAATAAATAAGAATTTAAAACCAATTTTTTTTTTCGTTAACTTTTTTTTTGATAAACAATTAAATATAACAAACAAGTAATTTTTAAGCCAAAAACAAAACCGACTTCAAATCTCATATAAAAATTTAAGATTTACGTTAATTTCTTCATGATCCTTTGAACGGATTTAAACCAAATTAGTATGCGACCACCTGTGAGGTAACACGTTTCCTTAAAAAAAAACAAAATAATTATAGACATCGGGTAACGTGGGCCAAAGTTATGCAGTGACATACATAAAAAAAAATATATTCCGACGAATTGATAACCTTATCCTTTTTTTGAAGTCGGTTAATAAAAACAAACAAACTTGTAGCCCATTAAATTCTAGTATGGCAAGGCAAGTTTGAAAATGGTGAGTGTGTCAGTAATTTCTTTAATGCAAAGTGTGTTCGACGACTTGTTTACATGGAAAATTATGAATGAAATTTGTTGTATTTGTTTATTAAAAAAAAAAATTCACGGAAAAAGTTTTTTTTTTAATTCGTATTTTTGCGAGCGCTCACTCAAAAATGAAGATAGCGGGCAAAAATTTTGGCCCAACTATTTTTTGTGAAATAAAAAAAAAAATAAACAAAAAAAAAATTGTCCTCTTATTTGGCACAGTCTAATGTACATATGTACATAAAATCTACGAGCTTGAGAATGCCCATTATCAGTGGTATGACTGCATATTTACTCGTAGTATGACCATTAAGTGGATGAGTCCATACGCGTGTCGAATGACCAGTGAATGTGTTTTAAATGATTGCGATAACGTTTAGCTGACTCGAGAAGCAACAAATTGAACACAGAATCAGGCATTTGGCACACACATATATACCACATACATATGTACATACATATTCCTATCAAGCCAGAGTCAAAGCTTAGTAGCCAATGTCGATTTGTGTGCCGACTTGCCTTCCCAGCGTCGTTGGATGAGCGTGCCAGCCGCTACAAAGACTACGAAATAACTAAACTAATGAATGAATTAATATGAATGAAATTAAACCACAACGACGACAAAGATAATAAAATAAATAAGCAAATCCATCATATGTATGTATGTACATACTCGCACATTCGAGTAGTCGTTCTACTGCCGTGGGAAGTGCCACCGTCCAACGGAATGTTCAGAGCAAAGCCGAACTTTTGATAATGAAATTGATAACTACGACTAATATGCAATGGAATTTTTGTGAGACAACCGCACCGAAGTCGGGACGATAAGCAGAAAATTGCTGGTGTGCAAAACGAACTAATGGAAATTTTTCTATTCACTGCAAAGGAAATCTACTAGCTAAGGAATATGTATAGCAGGAAAGTAGTATTCATGAAAAGTTGAGAAATGGTCAGCTGCCTAGCAGGAAGAGATCACGCACGCCAAATTAGGAAAGCTTGAATGAGGCACGCGTTCGTTTTGTGCCACCAGAGGGCTATACACTTTAATTTTAAATAGCTATAAAAAAATTTGGATCAGTTATGGTTTACCGCGGGATTCTGATCGGAGCATAAACTTTCGGAAACTAAGCCAAAAGCGAAAGCTGTGGCTCTGCAAGCTTGAGCTGCTTATTTGATCGCCGCCAGTACACGTTGGGCCAAAAGGACCCTGCAATGGGCATTCCCCAGTTTACGGCCAGCATTCGCTGAGCTGCCCAATAGTGAACCATAGGCGGTCAGTGACGTTCCCACGCTCGCTGCCCAGTTATACCGTTTCAAGAGAACCCCTTCTCCTCAATTCGTCAGCTATGCAGTTCCCGCAATGTCAATGCGGTACCCATAAAAGTGTAATTAAAAAATATTTCCAAGAAATTGAAAAGCAGATCGGAAACTCCCTGACCAATTTTGAGCGCGCCTTCGGTGAGATCAAGGCCCCCATTTCCGCTTGGATATCATTGAAAATGCTTATCTCTCTTACTGACGCAGAAGTGGTTCTTTAATGGCAGCCGATTTTGAATGAAACACGATTCAGAAGTCTGGAAATCTCTCTGTTATTGGTAAAAGACCCACCCCCAATCCTTCCACCAAGCTTCGAGTCATCCGTGAAAAAACTCACCAACTCTGGAAGAGTCGAGTATGTGCCAGAAACCAGCCTACTCTTGAACTTCTTCTTCAAATTCTATTCAGCGCACCAAAATCTATGGCAAGCATATGAATAACCCTATGTTCCAAAATATTTTTGCTAAAGTCAATGGAAAATATTAATTTTTATAATTCGCATAAAACTATCAACTTGTGTTTGTTGGTACATAGTATATAAGCATACATATGTATGTATGTAATTGTCATAATTTCTCGTAATCTTCGTTACGGTTCATATCTCTGCATTGGACTGGGAAGTGCATGGCAAAGTCTCACCCATTACTTGCACCTTTCGGCAACTCCAATGAAACTAAAATGTTTGCATTCGTCACGTGAAGTTGTCTGCACTGCCGCATTCTCTAACCTTTCCCACAGACACAGACACAGGCAGCCTGCCTGCCTGCACCAGCCCCTCTCAGAGCATACTCCGCAGTCCTTCAGTTCGCCGGCTCGTCAGTGAGTTAGTCATTGTGTCAACTGCTGTCGGCAGCGTGTGATTCACGCTCCAACTGGTTTCCCGCTGCCACTGTAATAAAATGGTATTATTTGAAGTCTGAAAAAGGAGCAAAGCATTCGACGCACACTGGGCCATTCTACTTCAATTGCTTCGTAATTTTTGTTATACAATTTGCAAGAGAAGAGCACGCATATTTGTATACTACTATTAGTAAATATTAGTAACTAGTTTCATGAAAGCAATATTCTTGCGAGAGCGTATATGGATAGGTTCATACTTTCACTCGAACAGTGGTTATTTTACACACAAAATCCTGTATAGACGGCGGTAAAAAACCCTTTCTTTCAGAAGGCCTTCCGTCTTTACGGCCAAAATCACCCCGATAACTCTCAGTTATCTCTTTCCATAGCATTCCTGGCTGCAATGGTAGTATATTCGTAAAATTTCCCCAGTAGATCACAAATATGTCGTTGTAACGAGTTATCTTCCTCTTTAATTTTCATTTCATAGTAATATCTGACAATTTCAAAGGCGGTTTCGATATGAAAATTGAAAATTTTTTATGCCTAAATCGATCATCAGCCAACCACTGCGCGGCACTGAGAAACGACCGAAAGGTGCGATAGTTGGTGTGAAGATATACAAATATATGTATGCAAGACGGCGATAGTGGGTGGGCGCCCTATTGCGTCAGACAATCGCTGGTTTCGGTTGCCGTTGCCTGATTGTGGCGGCTTTGATGCCACCAATTAAACACGAAAAGTCATGGAACCCAAACGCCAACGGAGCAGCGCGCCTAAAAAGTCCACATCTGTGACGACAACACGCAGTGCTGACTAAACGTTCACGACAAAAAAACAAAAAAAAAAACAAAACAAAGCACACTGCCAAAAATAATTCAACAACTTCCGCGGCTTTGCTTTGCCCTGGAGGTGGGCGGTGTTGCCAATGCAGCTGGCGGCTGGCGGCTGGTGGCCGTTTTGCGTGGGAGACAGCTGGGCGCACTGCTGCTGCTGTACAACTTGCCATTGTAGCGTGCTTTTTTATTGTTGGTGTTGTTGTTGTTGCTGTTGCGCTTGCACGCTGTGCACCAACTCGCATCCGCAGTTGTTTGCTTTGCTGGTTGCAGCTGAGTCAGAGCGGCCATGTGTCGGCTGGATTGTGCAACTTTGCTGCCTGCTGCAAATGCAAATGAGCGGCGTTTTTAATTTATCGCTTCAAGACAAAATTTCGCTTTTCACGGAATGCTTTTCATACTTACTTAGTTGTTTATTTGTATGTATTTTTTAAGTAATTCCGTCAACAGCAGTGTGTCCATTGCAAGTACCGAATTATCGGTATTTTCTGAGGGATTTCAAGAAAGTTTTTACCAAACCGCAGACGATCTTATTTGGAAAATACATACATACATATGTATATATTTATACATATTACATATTCAAGTAACTCAAGTGTATTCACAAAATGAGATTTTTACGGCCGAATACGTATGCGGCGGCCTTGGGCGTCCGAGTAGCCTAACTGGCATTTCAAAAAAAAGATCCGGCATTTACTTTTCTTATAGATCCTTCTTTCTCATATTATTAAAAAAAAAATTGTTGTAGATAGGCTCCTCTGGTGCTCACGGCCTCATATAAGTACTTATATGTATTCTTAATACTAAAGAATCTCAAAACAAATGAGAAAATTTAATAAGGTGACGAAGGCCGCAGAGAATGAGCATAGATCAAAGTAGTTTGAAAGAAGGAGGAAAGTGCGCAGAGGTAAATGGTTTTCATTTTCGTTCCGTCATCCCTTGTCAAATTTGGTTTGGAGACAAACTGGTTGCGGCGCTGTGCCAACTTCAGTGTAATTTTTCGTTCTCAGAACCGTTCAGAAACCGGTTTGTCTCCTACCCGAATTTGACAAGGAATAATGAAGGAAAATCATTCCACAATAAATCAGGTAAAAGATTGGCTGCAAAGCAAAACAGCGGTATAGGTAGGTATAGGTTGTCGCGGTCGTCTATAAGACACACTTAGGCTCAGGGCCCATTGTGATGCCGCATGTTGGGTCAGCAACTCCCAATCCCTCCTAAAACCATTTTGAACTTTGAACGAATTTTAGAAGATCCCTGATTTCGACGCATCTTAGGTCCTCCAAGTTGTCGAAGAATTGCCTACCGAGAGTGGAGAGTCTTCGTCTAGATAGAGCAGGGCATTGGCACAACAGGTGGAGAATCGTTTCCTCCTCTTCTTCATCTTGACAACTTCTACAGAAGTCATGTGAGCGTAGGCCAAGTCGATAGGCGTGCTTGCCAATTAGGCAGTGTCCTGTTATGACGGATACTAATAATCTAATATTGGACTTATTTAGACTCAGTAGTAGGCCAGTGCG
>NW_016164829.1:0-15351 GCF_001687245.7 Rhagoletis zephyria | reverse complement strand
TTTGCCTTTTTTGTAGGCTTTTAGGTCCTAAAAATTCGTTCTCTGCTTATTTTGATGAAATGCGACACGTTTTTTTTTGGTCCGAAAGTCGAGTTCGCTGGAAGCGAGTCATAAAAACGTTACTTATTTCATCTTTTACTTTGGCGTTCGAACACACATTGAAAGGCTGCTGCTTGGAAAATACTAATTGCAAACCAAGATTGCCATCGAAAAAGTGCGAAACGTCCAGGAGCTCCCCCTTAGATGCCACAAAATCAAAATAAAGCCACTTACGTTTCGTTTCTTCTTGGCAAATGAATTTATGACATAAAAAATTGTTTGAAGCTGATTTTTATCGATTTGTGCGAAATATGGTTGCAATCACTTGCTTCTGTCACTTTGCCGACTGGCGGCTATCGGCCAGCAGCTACGGACTGCACCTTAAAGTGAAGGGGCCGCCAGCCAATAGCAGCCGCGCAAATGCATATTACACATGCACCTACTTTTAAGTACTTAAGTGCGTTCAATGCGACCGGCCACACTAGGCAACGCATTAGGCCGCCTTGGCACCAGTAGGCCAGGCGGCAGCCCAGCCTAGCATATAGCCAGTCAGTCAGGCAGTCACGCGTCGGGTGGTGTGAGATTGATTTACGGCAAATATTCCATTGTCGCTTGCCTCCACTATTGTCGATGCAGCTGGTGTTGCTACTGTTGTGTCGCTGGACTTTTATGGCAATACGATTTGCGTCAGCAAAAAAAAAAACAAATTAAAAATTGCAGCAGCACTCAGCCTGCGAGCCAATGGTGAATGTCGGACGATGGGCGATGGACTATGGACGATGTTCGAAGTTTTATGCCGATTGCCTACCCCACTCAGCCTACAAGTACACGACTACATAGAGTACATCTAAATTTGTATCGTAAAACGGGTATGTGTGGATAACTGTAATTTCGGGTAATGCAATGAAGGGTATGCAAGGAAAACTTAAAACGGTCTATCGGCCATGAGAGCATTTTCTCATCAATTCTTAGTCCATTGCCACATATGGATGTATGGATGTATGAGCAGGTACGAACACAGTAGGAAAAGGCAAGGCTTGGTCAATTTCTGAGGTTAAATTTTGATTAAAATTTTTAATTTTTTCTTTATAAGAAAATTACTTATCGTTACTTTAATTCACAAAGGCCTTAGCCAACACTTTTTTCGAAACTGCGTTTTTCATAGATTTTGGTAAGATATAAAAATTTTTTTTTTAGTTTTTTAAAAAGCTCTATCTGTTTTTGATAGTCTTCTTATCTTAGAACCTTTGTAACTTAAGGTAACGTTATTCTGTTTTAACTTTATCAAGGGCATAAATGGGTTCAAGTTAGTGTTGAATATACTTTTGATTTCTTACATATATGTATATCGTCGTTTAAAGTACAAAACAGCGTATCGTGGCTCTGCAAAACCTCGTAACTGACATTTGTGCCAAAAAAGATATTCGCTCACCGGAAGCTCCTGGCATCAAGCCCTTATCCATTCAAACTAAAATATCGTTACTTAGATATGAGAAGAAAAGATAATTAGGGATAAAAGAGAGAACCGTTTTGTAAAACGACAAGTTTTGCCCTCTCCCATAAAATTTTGGCAACCCCACATACGAGGTTTTACATTTTCTTGACTTTAAACGACGATATATCAATGTATGTAGTAACGAATGCGGTTCCCTTTTCATCACTTGAAAATAATCAGGATTCTCTTTAGCTAATATATCATCACCGATTTTCTCTAGCGCGTCCACCTTACTATAATATTTCTTGCTGGGTTCCCGGACGCAAATACTTTATTTGGCCCTTATTTCAAAATTTTTTTATATTTTATAATTTTAAGTGCATTTGGATGTAAATACATATGTATAAATGTATACATGGTTCCCATGTCTACTACTGTAATTCGCATTTATAATATTGCAACACATTTCAATTTGTTTTGACCTCAACAAAGACGAATTGCACATGTCGAATTGATTCGAGGCGCCAAAAAGACATTTCCAGATTAGACCAGACAGACAGCGTTCCAATGGCCAGACATTGTAAAAATCTCTTTTAAATCTTTTTTGGGTGCTTGCAAAGGGAGAGTATGTATTGTAAATGAAAAGTGACAGCAAAAGTTGTATTTGTCACTTGCGGACGATAAATGTTAGAGGAAGGATAAAAAGCGCATTTCCACATTTGAAATACTTAAATTAGAATCCTTTTTTTTTGGTAAGAAAAAGAAACTAACCGTTTTCGCTTGACAGAAGTTTGCGGAAATATCAAAGCCCAAAAAAAATTTTAAAATGACAAGATGAGATGGCGTTCATAAAAGACGAATTTGTACCATTTGTAGCCCAACAGCAAGACGCACATCGGAGGCAATGAAAAGTAGTTGAGCACTCGAAATGGTTACAAGAGTCAGAGTTGTGGAGAGCTTGTTCGACGCCATTCCGCTGGATAAAAGTAACCAGAAGAAAAGACCGGAATGACTCGGGATCATTAAGTGTGCGATCTTCCTCTCAGGCACATCAGAAGCCATTGAGAACACCTCGAGCTCATAGACAGTCTAGTATGGGCTCTTAAATCGCTTCTAGACAAAAAGTAAGCGCTAGGTACCTGCAAGGCCTATATGATCTTAAGAAAGTCATTTAAAAGTGTGAGTTTTGTGAGTGTCCTCACAGGAGACTACGATTGTACAGTTCTTTAAGCCACTTACTGTTCCTGAGCTGTGTTTGAGGTGGATAAATATTTCTCCTTCCGCTATACATACATACATATGCACCTACCTATCGCGCTAGTGGAAGCCTAGGCCTTTATACTTCACAGTCAAGTCGTATAGTTCATAGGTGCGTTCTGAATCGGTGACTGTAGGGAGATGCCTGCTTCGCTGATTTGCATTTCCGTGCTGTTACTGGTTATTTTGCGCTTTTAAGTATTGCTATTTCCGGGAGCTCAAATATTTCAGGAAAGATTTTCTGATGTTGAAGTAATTTTCGCCTGTAAGTAATAACTGCTCCTACTGCTTTTTAAAACACCCGCCCAAATCATTCAATTCATTCAAACGCCATCTTCTGCCCCCACCTCAGCTGGGGCATATCCTTGTTACAAATTTTTATATGTACATAGATGTCAATACGCATGCTTGTAAACGTGATTGTCTCTGTGTGTGTCCCAATACATTTGTTGCGCTCCATTTTGCCCACTGTCGCATAATTTAAATTTTTCGGCGATGAAATAACTTCTTGGATTTATTTATTTGTAGAAAAAACTTGTGTAACTTTTATGTGAAATTCGCGAACACACACACACACATATTTATTCAGCGGAAGATGTGGAGCCACAGCGTTGTTTGCTGCCCCTTGAGGGTACATACATACATATAATAAAAATAATGCAGAGCGATTACTTGTTATAGCTAAGTATACATATATGTATGTATGTACATATGCATATCTTTGGCAGAGAAATGGAGGACATTACAGTCGTTGGTTTGTTGAAAGCGTTTTTTTTTTGTATTGTATTTATTTGTTTGCTTCATCAATGTATGCAAGCCTGAAAGTATTTACATGTGTTTCTAAGATGAAAGGATCATGTCCTTGTAGTAAGCACTCTATGTATAAAGGATGTCAAAACATTTATGGCAATCTTGTCGATACATTACACTCACATTTTACAGCGAGTAGACAATAAAATGTTTTGAACGGAACAAAAGAAATATAATAAAATGCAAGTGAAGGATTTTTAAATTGTTTCGAGGAGGTACTACTATATGTATGTATGTATGTACATATGTATGCATGTACGCGTGCATGTGTGTGTATACTCCACCGCTGAATTTTTGGCTGCTTGACTGCGTAACTAATCATAAATAATTGGCATGTGGCTTGCATAGTGCCACAGAGCTACGACGACGAAAAGAGTTTCTGCTAAATTAGACGTCGTTGGCGCCGCACTTACATACATACATATGTACATACTGCACCCAGCAAAATATTGCAATATAAGGCGATGAATTCTTGAAGATTCCCCGGAGGAGAAAACAATCATTTTTAAAAAGGCAAAAAGGACATGATCATAAATCAATAGTATTGTTTAGTTGGCGGCTAGAATTCAAAAGTGGTTTACGAAATAAAGAAATTCACCGAGCTATTGAAATCTTACACAGTGTCCTCATGGATAAAACAACAAAGATTACGCGGTCGAAGTTATAGCGATATAGGCCAAGTACTTCATTCCGGATTTATCAGCAAGGAGAACCGAAGAACTCCTTCACCTCAGTTGGTGTGAAGTAAGAATTGTTACAGGCTTTCTTACTGGTCACTGTAGGGTAATGGAACATTTTTCAAACATAGGAGTTGTCAACTCTGCCCAGAATAGGAAACAGCAGAGCACATTATGTGTCATTGTGAAGCCCTTACCAGGACCAGAGTTCGCTTCCTAGGATCACCATATTTAGAAGCAACGACCTAAATGGCATTCAGCCAAAGGACCTCGGGATGGTTCCCAACTTTCTCGATATTATAACTGTCAACAGGGACGTAGCTGCTGAGGCACAAATGTGCTGACTGTTTGTTTGATGACAGGAGATACTTCGTCTTGTCCTCGTTTACCACCTGACCCATTCTTATTATCTTCTCCACCATCAGATTAAATAAGTCACATGCAAGGGAGTCGCCTTGTCTGAAACCCCGTTTGGTGGCGAACGGTTCGGAGAGGTCTTTCCAAATTCTGACGGACCTGGTGCTATTGCTCAACGTCATTTTACACAGCCGTATCAGTTTGATGGGAACGCCAAATTCTTCCTTTTCCTTTTCCTTTTAGTGCTGTCGAAAGCGGCTTTAAAGTCGACAAATAGCTGGTGAGTGTCAATCCTTTTCTCGCGGGTCTTTTCCAATATTTGGCGTATTGTGTATACCTGATCAATGCTGGATTTAACAGGTCTAAAGCCACACTGCTAAGGTCCAATCAGTTCATTGACTCGGGTTCGTCTTTTCCAAAACTTTCCGTGCTGCTACCATTCAGTGGGGTGGAAAAGTGTTCCCTCCATTGCTTGAGCACGCTCTGGACATCGGTAACTAAGTCGCCAGTGTTGCTCTTACAGAAGTTCGCCCTGGTCTTGAAACCTTCATTAAGTCGCCTAACTCTCTGGCAAAATTTTTTGGCCATTTTTCCTCTCGGCCAGCATTTCAAGCTCTTCGCACTCACGTATTTCGGTCTCTCTATTCTTATTGCGGCAAATACGTCTCGCTTCCCTCTTCAGTTCCCTATAGCACGAGTTGCGCCCGATCGCAGAGTGGCTCTGTAGGCGGCATCTTTTTTCACAGCAGCTTCCTCACACTCCTCATCGTCGTACCAGTCGTTCTTTCGGGCTCACTGATTTCGACCACTGAAAATATTCAAAAGATTATCATTTGAGGGCATCCACCTGGAATGGTGGCTCTCTTATTAGGGAAGGTAACTCTGTCCGGCGGGTTGCTCTACTCAAAATTGTTAAAACTGACATCACCACTATCCAAAATGAGGAAATCATCGAATTTTAACCAGTGTAATATTTGATAAGTTTTGGTAAATTAAACTCTGCCGATGCCATGTTTTTAGTCTGTACAAATGTTAATCTAGCGATTGTGGCGAATTTTGTTTCGATTCAAATAAATCGGATTTGGCAGGAAAAGCTATATCGAGCTCTGACCGCCAAAAAAGACGTGATCGACGTTTTGTTTCAATATTTTCTTTTTGATGCTGAAATGTTCCTAGAGCATCTAGATTTATTTCTGCATCAAAAATCTTTTTTTTTTTAATGCCGCTTTCATCTTTTTGGCGGTTAGCGCTCGATATTGTGTAAAATATTAGTGAAAATACCTATCCTGATCCAAGTCGAATGTAACACATGGTTCTTATGAAAATTAAATGAACCGAACGAAACACTCATTTTGTACATGGCACTCGAACTGCAAAAATACCATAATTAGATTTAAATAAATGAAACAAATTTGTACAAGGCGAAACTGGTCATCATAAAAAAAAAACATTTATTAATCTAAAACAATAATTTTGATTTACCTCAATTTCGACCGTATCGGAAACTATTGCTTGCAGAGAATGCTGGTGAATTTCTGCCGGGTATTTATTTACATTCACCAATCCACGCAGCGCCTTTGCACATTCCAACTGCGACTCGATGTAAATCAGTTCTCATAAAAAGCGTATTTGTTGTAAATTATAAGCTGTCTTATTACATTACATGCATGCATTACATTTACAATTCTGTAATGGCGACAAAAACAAAAACAAAAACAAAAAAAAACAAGAAGAAAATGCATGTAATATGCCTTCGAGTTGGTGGCGAATGCTCGTATGTGGTGCGATCTGATGGCGATATGAGTGAATTCGGCCACACAAACTGTCGCCAATCTACGATAAGCGCTTTGGACAAATGCGTGTGCCAGGCTGTTTATCATTTTTATGATTATTTTCATTATATTCGCTACAAATCATATTTATTTCACTATTAGTTTTAAACTAAGTGCAGCAGCTAAATGTTCCAAAAGTAATTACATACATACATATACATTACCGTGGGCCGAAAATCCACTTTTTTTTTAGAATTTTGATTGGTAATAGCAAAAATATGGTTCATTATGCTTTAAAAAAAAATCTGTGTGAAATGTGAATGTCAATGTGAACCTGTGTCAATTTCATGCCTCTCTTTTTTGGGAGAGAAAATGGCATTTTTTAATATTTACCATTTGGAAGGAGAACCCACTAATGTTGCCCCTTTTAACCTTTCAGTAGACAGATTAAGAAATTCAGACTTTTCAGGTTTTAAATTGCAATCAGTATAATTTCCAACAATATTTAAGAAATTGCCAGTGTATAAATGTTAAAAAAACTGCATTCAAATTTTTTAATAAAACCAGCAATAAAAAATTTGTGTCACAAAAATAGGCCAAATTACCCAAGAGATTTCTGGAAGAAAAGTTCCCACTGTATTTTAAAGCATATTTCACTCGGTCGCCGGTACTGTAATAACCACTGTCGACAGGTGACGCAATCACCTTATCTATCAACACTTGAAGCACTCGGCCACCGATTCCCATTATAACTCCAATATAATGTCCGAGTTAATTCCAATAATAAGTATTTCACTTTGTTTGCATCGGGAATAAATATGTATGTATGTATGTATTGTAGGTATTCATTCATAAAATTTCCCAGTAGTGGCGCATGACCGACATTTTTTTTATGACCCACTTGAAAGACAAAGCTGAGGTGTCGCCAGTAAAGTCATTTGGCTTATAAAAATTAAGTGAAATTGCCACGAATTTCTCGGAAACTACATACATACATATATGCCGCTAGTCATTTGTAAATGAAACATTTTAATTGTTTAGGAAAATCGTAAAATTTCTGCAAGTACAAAAAAGGTACATATATATGTATGTAAGTAGGCAAACATTGGGGCACATGTACTCGTGTGCTGCACTGTCACAATTTCAACAACAACTTTAGTCTCGATGAGGACAAACAACCTACCTATTTACTTGTGTACATATGTAAACAAAGTATGTAGTTATAGTATGGCGCCAAATGTTGAATATTCTGCGAATTTAAATTTATTGACGTCAATCTGCAGTAAATTGAATTGACAAAAAAAAAAAATAAGACAAACAAAGGTGAGTAAACGTAGGGCCAAAACAACAACAAAAGCAGCAAAATAAAGCAAAAACTTAGGCAAAATTTCAGTAAGCATTTGCTATCAAAATAATGAAGGAATGCTACTTTGAATGCGAATACACATTAGTGTTCTACAAAAAAAAAATCCTTTAGGCGAAACAAATCTAAAAAATTTGCATATTTTATGACTACTTTGGAAATCTGCCTTCACATAAATAGCCTAAGAGCGCAGGATATATTTGAAGTTCAGAGAAGAAACCTCTTTAAAAAATTTACTGTTATTTTTCATGTTTATGTTTATTTTCTTCGAGTTTGTTTGTAAACATGTATATTAGGGAGGAGTAATTTAATACGTTCGATTATAAGCAAAAATGGTGCGCAAAATATATACCAAAAATTTCGTTTGGCTTTCCCATTTTTTAAGAGAAATATCGGTGTATTATAATTTTTTCTGAACGAAATAAATTTTTCATTTGCAAAATAATGTGGTTTCTTCACGCATATACTGATTTTTCTTTTGAAAATTGGGAGGGGGTCATACGTCTGTTTTGGTATATAGTTCGTTCACAATTTTTGCTTAGAAATAATCGTAGAATTTTTTCCTCAAAAATTTTGCTCCGAACAAATTAATCCACCCTAATGTATATATTTTTACTAGCTTTTAATATGTTTCACCTGTGTATAATCAAATCTTGGAATAAATTTTTAATCAACTTTCAGATGGGCTAGACTATTGAAACTCTAAGGCGGATTCATCGTTCTAATTCTGAACTTTTTCTTCCATGTTGTTGTTGGTATATTTCTCTTTTTGTGGGAGAAACGCAACAACAATCCAATGACAGTGTAATATGAAAGGTGAATTAATCTGCTAGACGGCGCAGGTGTTGAGATATTTCAAAACCCCGTATTTGTGGTCCGATACGGTTCATATTTAGAACTAATATTACTTAAAAAGAAAGAAATAGCTCCACAAGAAGTTTAGCCGTTAGGTGGCGCGGGGTCGGGTTTTTTAATAATCACTGAAAAAGCTTGTTTTTAAAAGAATTCCGTTTTAATTAAGTGTAAGTCGTTTTTAATGCACTTGACAGACATATGTGTGCTTTTGTATGTTTTTATGTTGTGATGATGTACATATAAATATTTAAATATAATTTTCCTTTTTAGTACTGAAAATGCCTTCAGATTGAAGGCGACAAATCGACAAAAACTAAGATGAATACAGCAGAAAAATTGTTTAATGCTTTATGTTATATACGACCTAGAACTAAAAAAAAATGATTGAATTATAATTAACGGCCCACAACAAACACAACCAAATTTATGTTTCTAAAAAAATTTAAATACTTCTTGAATGCAGGTTGAATTAAAATATTTTTCGGGAAGTTGCATATTTATCTTTATGCTCTATCGATAACAAAATCGATAGTAACATGCTATAAAATATCGATAACAAAACCGATGACAAATTTGAAGAAAATTTCGGTAGCAAAATCGATAAAATTGGTAGCAAAACCGATTAGAAAAACGATAACAAAATCTATAAAAAAATCGATAACACAGTCGATAAAAATATCGATACCAAAATTTACAAATAATTAACAACAAAATCGATCACAAAAATCACTTAGAAAGTCGATAACAAAATCTGTCACAATATCGATAACAAAATCGTTAAAAATAGCGATTACAAAATCGATAACTAAATCGATGAAAATATCGATAACAAAATCCAAATGAAAATCAAAAAATATCGATTATTATATCGATAATTTCCGAAGATATCGATAGCAATATCGATAAAAATTTCGATACTCTAAAATCCCAATATAGTTCACACATTGAGTCTCTGGGTCTTCATCCATATCCTTTTCTCTTAAATTACCTTTATTTTAATCTTTCTTCCTCTATCTTCATCTTTACTTTTATCGGTATCCTCATCCTCAACTTTTTCTTTATATTTGCCTTTGTTTTTACTTTTATGTTTATCATTTCCTTCATCTACATATTCCTCCTTTCTACCTTTGCCCTTATATAAGTAAAGTATTTAAATTTACTTTGATCTTCATTTTTGCCTTTATCTTTACGCATCTTTGTTTTTGTTTTTATTTCTACTTGTGCCTTTATTCTTTTCTTTATCTATGTACGGGCTCACATTTACTTTCATTCTTGCATTGGTATTTTTCTAAGTGTTATTGTTTAACCTTTTATTAGCAAGTTTTTATTAAATTAATACCATGTGTATACACTCAAGAAGCACTTGTTTCAACCCCAACCATTTCCGTTGCATCATTTCCGTTGCACCATTTCCGTGTGCAATTTCCGTTGAATTTGCCAATTTACTCCCAGCCAACCAACCGCCGCTAAAGAAGTTTCACTTCAAAATGTGGAAAAGTACAACACCAAAAAAAAAAATTAAACGCTCGAAGCTTGTACTTTATGAGTTTAAAATGGTATGGGCTGTAAAACTGCAAAATAGCTTGAGGATAAAAAGCTCGAAACTATGATGAAAATTTTTTGAATTATCCCAAATTTTGTATAGATTTGACCCTTTGATTTATATGGTACCAATTTTGGTTAAAGCTAGGAAAATGTTTTCGTAGAAAAAAAAGTTAACTTGAAAAACGTTGTGAGTACATATTTAAAAAAAATCAGCACGTGAACCGTTATTTGAGTCACTGCATATTAATTGTATTTACCTATGGCCTATAGCCAGTACAATTTGTATTTGCATGCGACTGCATTCTAAAGACTTTAGCAATCGAATTGGCTTTTTTTCGATTGATTAGTTAAAATTTATTAGCTCACTTGACATATTTTGACGAAGGAAATACCGCAGTCGGGTGCAACAACAGGTGCTGAAAGGCTTAAGAAGTGCATATGAAGTCTTAATGCAAAATCCTCTACTACTTTTTTTTTATATACTATATTACATCCAAAACTTGTTGGATACTGGAAACAAATAACAAAAAAATTGGGTGCTGCATTTGTGGATTAAAAGTGTGTCAGTGTGTATGTAATACTCATGCCACATGTCAACACCCATGTACGTGGGGTTTTCTACAAATATTATTATTTTTTTACTAGTCAACAGCGATAACATAGCCAATAAAAAGCAATGAGTTAGCTTAGTTTGTAGAGTCGGCGGGTAGAGCGCGGAACGCTGGAGGCGAACGGAAACTGCTTGCCTGAAGATTGCCATTGAATTCAACTGCGGTGAACGCGGCTTGGAAAGTGCCGTACATATTGAAAGAAAGACAAAGGAAAAAAATTCGGTATTCATGTATACAAAAGTTTTAAACCGCCAATAGTTTTAGAAATATTTAAAAAAAAAAAATATAAACCGACTATCTTTCGACTCAAAATTCGAAAGTTTCTGCTCCGTCAAGCCGACCACCGTACCGATTCATTGTAGCGCACATTGGCCAATCTAAATTTTCTTCCTCTTCTGCAAATATTTCCAGTTTGTTTGCATTGCGTGCAATAGCAAAACTTAACGATTCCGAGAACAACGAACACAACCAGAACGTAATTTTCACAATTTTAGTCACGGGAAATTTTCCAAACGGAAGCTGTAGATGCAAGTGATTTTGCGAATATTTGCATTCGCGTTCGTTATTCGCATAATTTTACACATTCGCATTCGCATCAAATGATACGAATGTTTTGCGAATACGAGAGTCCACTCTAATATTGCTGAAATGGCTCTAAGTCTGTCTAACCAGAGAGCGGACAATAACCGGCTTTTAGCTTTAGGCTCTAAACGGTTAAGTAGTACATATATCAAGCAACATTGATGGACCTTCACGAATGTGAAAAATATGACATTCGTTACATCCCTAGTATACATTCAGTGTGGCACGTGGCATGTGGCTTTCGCCTGGCGCTCACCCGCTGGCTCCCCATCGGTGTTGCGTCATTGGACGCTGTTGACCCAGCTTCTTGCTCCTAAGCTGCAAATCCGGTGGATACACTTTCGGTTGCGCGTGCAATGACAATTTTAAACACGTTATTGGTTATTGTAGATTGCTTCGATTTTAGTAGAGCAATTGTTTTCCAATTTAATGGCAACAAAGCGGGAAAATGAAATGTAATGAATTTGGAGTAAAAGAAATGCAATCAAAAAATAAATAAAAATAAGAACAAAAATAATTGTGATTAAGAAAGGTTAAACAAACGCTCCGGGCGATCCAAATTAAAAGTGGGGTTTTTGTGCGAAATCGTTTGGGGAGTATTTATCTCTGAAGTTGTATAGTAAATAAAAACATTTGTTTAATAGAAACTAACTAAATTCTTCCCTGTTATTGGCATTGCTGCTGGTGCCTGCTGAAATTAATTTTGTTTCATTTTGCTATAATTTCTTTTTCTTTCGTGATTTAAGGAACACATGTACATACATACCTATGTACATTGTATGGACTTATTGTATCTCTGGAGTTTTATGAAATTGCTCTTACTTGCCGAAGGGCAGATTAGATTGGAACAGTTGGAGCGTCGATTCGTTGAGGTGCAATAGGGAGTTAAGGAGCTGATGGTGGCCCAAAATGAAGTATGTACATATCTTTTATATTCTTGGGCAACGCATCCTGACCCCCTACTGCAGCATCGTTCGCATTACCGATTCCTTTTTTTGTTCATCCGCCTTCAGCGCTGCAACAGTTGGTTCTATCTTACGAACATTGGAGCGGAATGACGACTCCTACCTGTGGGGTTCCCCTGCTAACTGTTCTCCGAATCGCAACAGCTCCTAGTTTCGAGCTCAGTAGGTTTACCTAGGGACCCGTCCATCTGGAGAGCTGTCACTAAACCCAATTTTTTTCAACACTTGCGTATAGCTATCCAATGTAAGCACGATGTAGAGAACAAAGGTGGCGTCCATCTCGGTACAGCTATTCCGTTCTCAGTGAATTTGACACAATCGCTGTTTGTATGACGTCACACTTGTGCAACTTATTTACGCTTTTCTTGCTAAATTTCTTTTTCTTCTTCCATTTTTGCTCTCGTTTTGGCATTTCTCTCTTGCAACTGCACCAGTGTGACGTCACACAAAAATTATTCTAAAAATCCTCTCTGATGGGCGCAATCTTGTACTCAATCATTATGGCAGTGTAAGTACATATCGAGCTCTAACCGCTAAAAAGACGAAAGCGAAATTTTATTCAAAATTTTTCTTTTTGATGCAGAATTGTTCCCAGAGCCCTCTGAATGTATTTCTGCATCCAAATTGAAATTTTGAAAAAAAGTCGCTTAAGTCTTGTTTGCGGTTATGGCTCCACATGTATACCTATGATATTTTCGTTTTTATTGGATATCGAAGTTAGAGTTTGCAATATTTCCATGTCGACCGCAATTAATTGAATGGATAATGTATACCTAGGGTGTAGCGTGGTCCAAAATAAGTAAAGTCGGAATTTTAATGCTCTCACCGCCTAGGATTGTTCTATATCGAAAAATATATATCGATATTTCTTTATTTTCAAATCCAAAAATATTGAGAGGTCGCTCAAAGCTCTCAAAGTTTTCCATGTATTTTATATGGGGTATTATTACTAGGAATCTTCTGCAGAGGAGTATAGTTTTCGAAAATTATTCATTTTTAAGAATTTTGTACCATTTCTACGAAAAGTGTTTTTTTTTTTCATATAAAATATGTACACTGCCGGAACAAAGTAATGGCACAGCAAATTTTTCACAATGTATGCAACAATTTTTATTCTAATATTTTTCCGCCAATTTTGTATAAAAATATGGTTCATTCAACAACACAACATAAAAATATAATTCCAAAACTTTGTGCAAAACTCGCGAAGATTCAGCAAATTTTCATCAAAAATTCAACTTTTTAATCCGATTTATAAAAAAAATGCAAGTTCGGAGTTAGTCAAAAGTCGCGTTGATTTTGGAGATTTTTTTTTTTTGCTGAAGGTGTTTTGCATTTTTTCCATATAAAGTATTTTCGGAAAAAAAATTGTATGGAAGAGACTGCGTGACAAAAATTTCCAAAAATCAACGGTAGTTCCTAGCTACTTAAAAGTTGCACTTTATTATACTAAAATTGATTGGGCTACAAATCTGCATACTCAAAAAAAATTCTAAAAAACCTGATTAAAAAATTGAAAATTTTCATTAAAATTTGCTGAATTTTCGCGAGTTTTGCACAAAGTTTAGGAGTTATACTTTTATGCTTTTTGTTGTAGAATGAACCATATTTTTATACGAGATTAGCGGAAAAATATTGGAATGAAAATTGTTGCATATATGTATTGTGAAAAATTTTTCTGTGCCAAGTGTAAGTACATGGAAAGCTTTAAGCGACCGCTAGATATTTTTGGAGTTCAAAATAAAAAATAAGCGTATATATTTTCGGTATAGAACATTCCTGGCGGGTGAGAACATAAAAATTCCGACTTAACTTTTTTACATGCATTTTTGGACCATCCTTATACACACGCATACACACACATACATACATACACACATACAAATATGTACCACCGCAATTTTGAACTTTTTTCGCGAGCGAATACGGAGGCCAAGTTCTGACCTTCTCATAATAAATTAACTTTTTAACGAATTTTGGCGCCTTTTGCATCTAATTAACAGTGTGTTCGGCGGTGTATATGAACGTAGTAAATATTTATCAACTTATAAGCGGGGTTTTTTTTTCACATACTACATACATTTGTTTATTGCCCGTACACGTCCAGTAGAGATGAATTTCACAGATTTCTGGGAACACCAAATAAAATTTTTTATTGCTTAGTTATAACTATAATTAAAAATGTACAGAATTAATGATTTATAAAAATACCTATCAAAACGAGAAGCTAACGAAAAATATGTCATTATAAGCACAACAAAAGCGCTGTGCAAATTAACAATTGCAACAACAACAACAAAAAACAGTTTAACAACTCGTTAAATGGTGAAACTGCGCAATTTCGATTTATGAGACTAATGAGCGAAAATCGCATAAGTGACAACAACAACAAAGAAGAGACCNTATGTATGTATGTATGTATGTATGTATGTATATTCAATTGGCGCTTCGGTCGTTCGGTCGTTGGTGGCCCCCAATTTTTCACCGAAATTGCAACGTGAATGTAAACAACAAAAACGAATGATGAAAAAAAACCCCAAAATGCATACCTACACATATACATACATACATACATACATAGATACATATGTATCTATGCAAATGGCGCGCAAGAAATGTTCGCAAAAACAAATATGTATGTATGTATGTGCCTCAATGCCACCGCTAAATTTAGCTGACACACCAGAAAATGCGTTTACACAAACAACAACAAGCCATTGTATTTAAGTATTTACAGCTAAATAATCAGCAGCAACACCAACGTCAGTCAACATGCCAACAACACAGCAACTGTATCAATGACCTGACAGCTGTTTTTGTTACAAAATTTTGTTTGTTTTTCCACTTTTTTTTTTGTTTTTGTGATGCAAAGGTTTATTTGCGGTAAACAAATTTCGTCGAATGCCATGAAAGCAATAAAAAGAAAACAACACAGCCACTGTGGTAATAATTGCAACAATCAGTATAATTGAAATGGCAATAACACCCTAAATGGCAAAAATAAACAACAATTACGTTGCTTGTTAGAGAAACCAAAAACAACAACAACTCATCAACAGACGAATCATGCAAACACTTTCGAC
>NW_016164828.1:23284-29899 GCF_001687245.7 Rhagoletis zephyria | reverse complement strand
AGTCTGTCTAACCAGGGTGCGGACAATAACCGGCTTTTAGCTTCGGGCGCTAAACGGTTAAGTAGTACATCAAGCAACTTTGATGGACCTTCAACAAATACTGCTAAAAGTCTTATACGCAACCTAGAAATAATTTTAGATTCCTCCAGCGAAAGCGACGAAAAACGAGCTCATTTCGGTGAAAATCCACTCGATTGGTGGAAAACTAAACTAAAATACGACAAATTCACAGAGCTGGCTCGCAATTATTTGAGCGCTCCAACCGCCAGCGTTCCTAGTGAGCAATTGTTCAGTGCAGCCGGCCTTATATACGAGACTCTAAGAGAGGGGATAGATATACGAGCTTCATGGGAGAAAAGGCAGCAAATTACTTTTTTTGAAACATAATATTAATATTCCCGGATTACGGATCGCAAGCGAACTTCAGTTGGGTGGCCAGTGGCTGAGATGGTACTACAGATGGCAACTGTCAACTGAAGGCTGACAACTGAGTTGCTTTATTAGCAACTGCATTTTTGTGGTTGCCGCGGAAATTTTGATTGAGATAATTTATTTCTTTTTTCAACTATTTCTTCAGCTTATTTACACTCAAGTCTTAAAGAACTTAACTATAGTTGCTATTCATAATATACATTTTCCTTTCAGTGGCGTTGCCCATCGGCAATCGTACTGCGGTTGCGTTGCCATCCATAATCGACCCATAAAACAATGTTCTCGTTCAATGTTCTAATAATTTACAAAATTTTTAAGTAATAAAAACGATGACTTAAGTTGATTATAGCTTTTTTAATGTTATTCCTAACATTCGCATTCGCATTCGCATTCGCCGATATGAAAAATATGACATTCGAAACATCCCTAGTATGTATGTACATATCTGCATACGTACATACATATGTATATATACAATACATAAATACCCAGAGTAAAGTTTAAAAAGTTATTGAATAATGGATTTAAATGCTCTTTCAAACATTCAAATACAAGATAAAAGAGCCTTTTTATTCTCTATATAAAATCGAATGTGTCACTTAGGGCCAGTTTTTCAGTGGTTTAAACTAAGATCAGCCAATCAAATTCCGCCAGCTGTTCAATTTAAACTCAGTTTACTTAAGCTAAGTTTAAACTGGCACTAAAAATTGGCCCTTAAGGCCTTTTGCAATGATGTCTACACATACAAACGATGCATAACTACTTTATACGTACATAAATATAACAAATAGCAAACACTTAGAGCACGATAGTAGTTATTTATTTGCAGCTTTATTTAGATGCTCTCATGCATTATTTTTTTTTTAATAGAAGCCCGTTTCTGCGCTAACCACGTAACAAAATTATTGAAAAATAAATCAAAAATTTTTTTAATTGTAAGAGTGTAAACGTTATTCTGTTTAAAACCAAAATTGTAATCTTAGTTTGGTTCTCTTAAGTAATAGTAAAGTCAAAAGCATAAATTACGGTGCTTCTTTGTTGTGTTTCAGTAAAAGAAATTAAATACTTTTGCCCTGCTATCTTCAAAATTACTATTCTGCGACATAGGTTAACGCAGAAACGGAACGAATTTACCGCCTTTTTGTTCTTATTTGTTTTTGATTTTCGATATAATTTTATTTTTGCTATTTTCTAAATGTTTTGGTTTTTCAGGCGAGGTTGCAGAGGTTGAAGAAGGCAGCGAAAATGCGAGCACAAAAACTGAACTGTAACATTAGTTAAAATATAGCACTGTTTTTTTACAACTAAAAAACGTGTATTTTATCGCATATATTATACCAAAATACGGTGCGACATTCCACCTGCTTCCATTTCATAAAACGACAAGCGACTTGTAACATTTGTGATTTTCAAAAACCCACTCCAACCAAAACGAAGCTATGTATCTAAATGAATTTATTGTTGTAATTGTTGTAAATTATGTATAATAAGTTCTTTATTTTTTTTTCTTTAATACAGTGCACCAAAGCCAAACGCACTAATCAAGTAAATATAAGCGCACTTTTAGTATTTAAGCTGAAATTTATTCATAACTATATAACAGACATTGTGTATGTACGTAACTGCCATTTTCGAAAATGGATGTGCGCAGCAAAGAAAAATAAACTTCCGTCTTTCATGAAGCGTCATCAGTGATTTTACTTAACTGTTTCCACAATCCACTTTCTGCTCGTCATCGAAATTTTTTAGCACAACTTCTGCATCATTAAATAGATTTAGATCATTTAATTTGGCGGCCAGCGATCCTTCGGGTACTACAAAGCTGCCAAACAACTCGTATTCATCAGCCACATCAGCGTCATCATCGCTGCTCGCGCTGCTGTCCTCACAATGCTGCATTTTCATGCATTCGTCTAACGCCGCCAAAGATTCTTCCGCCGCTGCTGCCATAAGGTCGCGCTCCTTTTTCTTTTCCCGCTCTACATCCACTTCTGCCACCATCATTGCCTGCTTTTTGCTATGCAGTGGTAGTATCAATGCCGCAGGTATGTCGCCACTTGATTCGCGTGAATTACAATCCGCGGAACTGGCCGAA
Source organism: Rhagoletis zephyria (assembly GCF_001687245.7). Taxonomy (NCBI): domain Eukaryota; kingdom Metazoa; phylum Arthropoda; class Insecta; order Diptera; family Tephritidae; genus Rhagoletis; species Rhagoletis zephyria. The sequence continues at coordinate 27,372 of NW_016164828.1, read as the reverse complement.
ATTTCTTCCGTTTCGAGCAGTAATTTGCCATCCTTCAACACATAACTCGGTTCCTTTTTGTAATAGCTGCCGTACAACTCTTTCAGCGTCTTTTTTGTCAGATTAAACTCACGCACGCCAAAGCCTTGTCTGTCTGCGCACTCTTTCTCAGCTTTGCGTCTCGCTGCCTTGCGGTATTCGTGCGCCACTTGTTCGGCTGCAGTGCGATGCAGCGCATTTTCATCATCCACAGAGGTGCGTCTCGATGACCATGCGCTGGAGATGGACTTACGTGAACGTCGTATGATTTGACGACACTTATTTGTTATGCCGCCCACAATTTCGGAAATGAGCGCCACCGCACCTAATAGATAACCTATACCCATTAGTAGAAACATTCCCTCGGTATCGGCGGTGGTCAATTGTCGCTCTTCTTGTATGCGCTCGCGCAATGCATTTGACGAGCTCGCTTGCAGCAGTTTTCCACTGGCGGAACGTTGCATAGACCAACGGACTTCGTTGAGTATTTTGCTCATTAGGCCACTTTGCTGTGCCAATAAGATCATTGAATCAATTTTGCGCTTATAAACGGAGTCGCGCGGATAGAGAAAACCGACTTGAAATAACGCGAAGCATTCCTCGCTGAGGTGAAGCGCTGAACGACGCGATATGTTCCTGGGTGGGAGAAAAACGTTTGTAAAGATAAATGTGGCACTTACGTTGTTCAAGAGTTAGCTGCACATACTCATCGGTGAAATTTTTTTGCACCATGAATTCCAGCTGTGCCGCTGAACCTAGAAAAGCGTAATTCCAGAAGAAGCTTTGTGTAACATTGCCAATACCCTCTTCCAAAGTTGAAACGAACTCCATTTTCCTATACAGCTTCGCTGTTTGTACGTGCGTGGAGTTTTGAAACCAAGTCTCCCAACCGCTATTGTCTGCAGAAGAAGCAAGGCATATTTGGAATATACTCTACCGATGTTAGTCCTCCGTTCTTTGATTTATATCATCAAAGTAACTTGCATCGCCTATTTTTTGGACATAAGTAAAAGGACCGTTCGATAACATTTGTCTATATGTAGGTGATGGAACAATTTGTTACGGGAGACATCGTTGTACAATGTTCATAAGAAGATACAGACTAGTCTCTATTGAGATTACTGGGGTTAGTGTTTTATGTCTAACAGAGATCTCTTAATTTACCAAAATGCTTAGCACAGTACTTATAGGCTGTATCGACGTGGGTTGGACTAGTCCTGTTAGTTAAGTTTTGCAGGCTTGTGAAGAGATGTTTTGAGTGGTGCGGAGACCCCACATGCCGAACATATATTTGGCCCTACGCTGAATATCGTCATCGTCATCGCCGACGATCGTCAGCGCATCAGTAAAATGGTGTTCTGAAGTACGACCGAATTCAGGGTGAGTCGAACAGGTCGAGCAAGTCGCGCGGGTGAACATTACTCCAGTCTGTTCTTGGTGCGACCCCACGGGAGTATCGTGGTGCCTGTGGTTTAAACCCAAATGCGGGTAGAACCAGCAGTGGTTGAATGTGGAGTTGCATTGCAACCGGGTGCCTGACTCATAGTACGGCAGAGGTTTAGATGTGCCTCGATCCCTACCAAGGTGGCTAGTGTGTCCACCCCACACTGCCAATTGGTACTGAAGTGCTTGCATTTCAGGGCGCTGATCAATGCATTTGAATTAATCCGTTGTGCTTAGGAGCACCGTGATGTCAAGTCATTGTGGCAGGTAGTCACGTTATGCACCGATACCTCTGGGGTCTAGGCCTTAGGTTTCCTAATCACTGTAGGGTTTTCCGGGAAGCCACGGCTGATAATAAAGAAACAGTCGATTGGAAGCCCATTTGTGTGGCACCGATAAGATAGGTGAATATCTACCGTGATGGCTCAGAGGCAATCAGGGACTTGTGCTCATTAATTCAGTTCGAAATTTAAGTAGACTGATACTAGTAGGCCACGTTTAGTATGCTAACGCTTTGAGCGAATCTACCCGAAATAGTCATATATGAATTCGCCTTGGTAGAGAATTGTTACAGAAACGAGCTACTGGTCTGAAAAGAAAAATCTACTGGATAAGAAAAAACAAATAAAACAAGTGTGATCTTGCGATAGTGGACTCCCGAAAACGCATGAATTTAATTACCTCCGCGAATGATGTTTGTTCATTGTCGTCGGGAAAATTTTCAGCGAGATCTGTTCAAAGGCATAGAGATCCGCCAAGTCTGGACCTTGATAAGACAACCACAGTTTTCATAACGCGGGAAATTGGCAGATTTTAATATCCCGATACCTTAGTCTTTTGGCAGAAGTTAAATATCTGGGTGTAACTCTAAACTAACATGGACAACTCAGGACTAGTTTAAAGGCAAATTGCGCACTGAAAGTTTTCGGTACGTGTGGACAAATCTTGGGGTCTGAGAGAAACTTAGTATTCTTCGATGATACGATGATATGTTTGATTATACCCCGCATATATCGCACGGAATTGCAGCACATTGCGCTTGTTTGAGCAGATCTTTAGCCAGATTGATGGCAACATATTTCGCAGTAATATAGTACCTTTGTTCCTGGCTCCAATGTAACTATAACCTGATACCTGAGGAACTACATGGAAGAAGGTACCATAGGTAGGGAACAATGACCAACACATTCTTTCTATACCGAGGTTTCGAGGCGCGGGATGGAACTGGATCCGGCTGGCATCTGGAGGTAGCTTTAAATGATTTTCTTCCCATGCCAAAATGAAATCAGTTATTCAATCGGCGTTCATTGCTGGGCTCCGAAATTAGTGTAGGGCTAAAGATGGAGCAGACGAAAGATCGGAGTCTGCAGTGGCAACATAGTAGATCCAAAGCTCTTTGAAGTCCTTCGCGCAGAAATTGCAAGTGTACCTTATGGTTGATGCCCGAGTCAACAGATATTTCACTCATCTGGGTTTAAGACTTCTCAATCAAGCCGCACTTAAGAGACACTGGCTAATTGGAGAACATCGGACTCCTGTGGATCCATCGAGAAGTCCAAGGGGTAAAAAGATACCAACGAATCGCTGAAGTAGAGAATATCAAAGGTTTCAGAGAAAGCGTATCAAAATGGCGCTTAGAGAGCTAATTGGGCCCTGTTCTGGTAATGCTGGTATCCAGCAACCCCAAAACCACCTAGAACTATCCCAAAAATTGGCGAACTGCAAGTCTTCGCAATACCTAATTGGATCGGAGCCGATTATAGGGTCCAGTGGTATAATATTAGCAGGGACATCTTACGAATAACACTAATAAGAACCGATGTGGTGACACTGACATTCCTAAAAAAATGTTGGATTTCTTGAAACGAGGAGCGAAACTTCGTCAAGGAGAGACTCAGACCACATGACCGTTTCCCTCATCTCTTTGAACTTGCTCTGAACCTTAACAACAATATTTTACTTACCCAAAGTTCCTACGCGGAAAAAGAGACCCAATAAATCATTCACCGAATCAACGGTATTCGGAAAGGCTGGCAGTGTAACAAATGCAATAATAGAGCCAGTATAACAGGCAGTTATTATAATCGTAAATAACCAATAAGAGCCTATGAGAACTCGTGTTGATGTCTTCTGCGTATTAGCCCACGAATATTTGCCGGAGAAAGTCAAGCTGTTCGTAAACATTCCAAAGACATACCAAAACATGTTCTCCATTTCACCCCAATTTCCAATCAAATGGCGCAAAGTTAATCGGTCACTGTAGACAATCGGAAATATTGCGCCCAAATAAATGATGACAATACAAACCCAAACAGGCCATTGAAATGGTCCCATTATTGCGCGATATCTGAAATGAAATGTAGAAATAGGAAATTCACGGTAAAGTACTCGTATGCAATTCTAACTCACTTTGGCAATGCTTTCGAGGCAAGCGTAATAAAGCTGGCACAATCGCGTGAATGCCCAATTGACATGTCGGTCTCTGTGAGTCGCTCCTCGGTAATATACAGTCCACACATGCCGATATCAGCAGCTCGCCGTGCAATTTGCAATTCTATATTATCGGAAACACTAAAAGGTTTAGAGTGAGTGAGGTTTTTAGCTGCATTTATCAAAAAAAAAAAAAA
>NW_016164828.1:0-23274 GCF_001687245.7 Rhagoletis zephyria | reverse complement strand
AAAAAAAAAAAAAAGGAAATTGTATGGATAGACCACCTATTGCTATCTGCTCGGTTCGGTGCTTCAATTATATCCAGTGTAAAATTGAGCTTCGATGCAATCAAGTTGAGCAAACGATATTCGACGCCATCCCAATTGGTGCTCGTAGTGCCGCCGCTGGATAGTTTTTGTATACGAAATATAAAAGGCGGTTGATTAGCCGTCGTCACTTGGAAACTATGTCCAGCAAAACCTTTGGAAAATTTCGGTGGAAAGAGACTGACATGTGGGCGCGAGAGTGCACCTCGCATCCAACTAGTCAACACAATGGGTGTGTTGGAACCCAAACCATCAGTGTATAGTTTGTGCGTGTAGAGTACGTAGGGGCGTTCCTGAGGATATGAGGTTAGGTAAAATTTAATAAAATTATTAGGAGGGTCGCCTCCGCATGTGAAGGCACACCTATACATAGATTAGGCTATACATTGTGGTGCCCTTAAGAGAGGAGGGGAAAAGACATAGAGAGGCCGGAAGGGTAGGTGGAAGGTATAAAAAAGAGGGACAGAGGAACAGAACAATGAAACTAAGGGCTTCTTAAAAAAAAAAAATGCTCCCAACAAAGGCCCTCAAGTGACTATTATCCATTCCCGAAGGATCATCGTGAGAGTGGATAAAGTGCGACCCAAGGCAGGACACCAGGGCAGCAGGTGTTGAGGCGTTGAGATGATAACATTTCATATTAATGAGTAGGCTAGTAGGAGAATATCTGATCTCTCTTTCAGTTGGATCTGAATATTTCCTAGTAAGACTTTCGAGTATACGGGTACAAGGCCTATAATGATTTTGCCGGAAAATGTGTTATAGATGGGTTGGTCAGGAAATACACCTTTGAGCCGGTATCACCGAGAAAAAATAGAGTGGAGTGACTACATGCGGACTAATCTTGGATTAGTCTTGTGTTATCTCAGCGAATGCTGGGGAAAAATAGGATATGTGCAACGCCAACTTTGAGGTTCTCAAAGGCGAAAACTGAATTCTAGTGGGTGTCCTAATAAGACACAGGACGATGGGTGTACACGCTGTGAGCTGATTGGAAGTAGCCATCTCAGCACTTTTATTAAGCTGTATAGCTTTCGCGAGGATATTGTTTAAACACATTCGATTTTAGCAAGTCCAGAGGAAGTCTCCGGAACTGATATCTCCCGGCTGCGATTTTGGTGCTTGAGGAAATTACCTCCACCCAGCCTAAGTAGTATTTACTTCTTCAAAACGTCGAGGTCTCTGGCACCTCATATCCAGAATAACTTTTCCCATTAACCTTAGTAAAGTTTTGTTGAAGGTAAGTAGGTTAGTAAGTTCATTGACCAGTATCAACATTTTCCTGAAGTGATTCTGAAAAAGTCGGAAGCTTATCCCGAAACGATACCATCACCAAACGGTCCCTTACTAGACCCCAAATGCTTTTGAACTAGTCCTAAAATGATCCGGAACTAGTTCCAAAATGTTTCTGAAATAGTCCTGAACTAGGCCCGAAATGGTGCTGAAATAGTCGTTAACTATAACGAAAACGTTCTTAATAGCTCTGAAACAAACCCAAAACCGCCCTGAACTATTCCCAAAATGATCGCGAACTAGCCTAAAGCGTTTCCAAAATAATCCTGAACAGGTACGAAATGGTTCTGAACGAGTTTCAAAATGTTCCGAAATAATCATGAAATGTTCCAGAGCTAGTTTCGAAATTGTCCAGAACTAAGTAGCACCAAAATAGTTTTGAAATAGCCGCGCACCCAAGTCCCAAGACGGTCCCGAGCTAGTCCCGAAGGAGTCATAAACTAGGCCTGAACAGGTTCCAAAATTTTTACGAACTAGGATTGAAATGGTCCCAAAACTAGTTGTGAACTAGGCCTGAAATAGTCCTGAACTAGAATATTTTGAATGCGACGGAAGAGCCTAACGCTCACGACTCTGGTTATGTAATCTTTAAGAAGCGAGAGTTGGAGGAGTAATGTACCAGAACAAAGAGAGTGTCAAGCTATCTGTGATCTGATCTGGAACAGATGTGTCGAAAGGTATACATATAGCTCATTGAGGGGTATGGCCATGAAACGTCTTTCTGGTCAAGAGTGCAGTGGAGGCAGTCATGAGTTATACGTCTGGACGGAATCTTGATCTAATCTACGAATAGGCGTGATCTTAATTCTAAGCTAATGCTTCTCAGCTGCCTTGTTTTCGGTAAGATTTGAACTTCCAGGATCTCATATCCTTGGGCATCGCCATTAGCGACTAGATTTCTGAGTTTTTCACAATTCTATATAGAGCCAATCGAATACATTTTTGATAGATTCAAGGTCACCACCTGCCTCTTTTAATACGCACCCCCATTTGATCTTCAGTCAGTGACTCGCGTATGACCAACAAATTCACAATATTCGAGGAGGGTTCTGATGCCAAAAAATCTCGCAGCTTCCATTGTGAGGAACGTGCGATCAGTACAACGCGACTTTCAATTTGTGGTCCAATAATTTTCCGTGTCATTTGCGGATCCGAGAGAAAAAGTATATAACTCTTACATTGATTGTCGTTGTGTCGCTTAAGACGCGGATTAATAGCCTGATAATTTTTATTTATTTCGCCGTGATAAAAGCTGATGGGAAAGGTCTATAAGAAGAAGAAGAAGAAATAAAATCGAAAATGAAATTCCAAGCTTACCTCTTGCCTCTACTACGTCTTATCTCACCTTAAAAAGACTCGCCAATATCATATTGTCTGATTTCTCTACAAAACTATCATAGTAGATAACTGGTGGACATTTGTACAGATATTCACTGGCGATTTTATTGATAAGTCGCACTAGCGAGTCCGTTTGATCACTATTCGAAATACTCATATGAAACTTGTTGGCCAGCACTTCACCGCGCGGCTTAGGATGCCCAGCAAAAATAGGCTTGATGTCGCGTCGTAAGCGTCGCTGTTGCGCTGTAGATACATTTCGCGCCAGATGGTCGCAGTACTGATACAGCTGAGTATTTAGATTGTAACGTTTTATCAAAGTTGGACTGACACAAGCAATGCGTTCTCCTTGCTCAGATATAAGCCCACAATCCACTGCTTGTAGGCACAAGTGTATCAAAATAGCTGCGGCGATGTAGTGCTGCCACGTTGATAGCTTGACAATGGCCATGACAATGCGCTGCGTGTTGACACGTCGTTGACGGATTCACTTCTGCTGCTCTTGACTGCTGAAGTGGTGATTTTTATCTGCATTCTATACATAAATAGTTTTATTGCTCACACCGGACAAGGCTAACGCGTTATTTATTAGTCTTATTTGGTTGAAATTATTATTGTTAATATTATTATTGTTGTTATTATTACTGTTGCAGTGCATTGTCGTTTTCAATGGGCGTAGCACGCAATGGGTCATCACCTGCAAATTAATGATGTCCTTGTTGTTTGTGATTTCTTTTATTTGATTCACTTTCGATTTAGAAAACACCTGCGCATAATTGAGTTCGAATATTTTTTAAATGTGGATGCATTTATGGTGGTTGCGAAAAGCGGTGAAAGTAAAGAATGAAGTTTTATAAAATATTTTTGAATATGCCCTTATTGGAATTTTTTTCTCTATGGTTTGCGTTTAAGTAAGAAGCGCATTGCTTCTTTACATACATTCATACATTCATATATGTATAGTATATCACGAACATTCGAGTGAGTTGGTCCCCATACAAATACTTGATGGCTTAGGAACAAGAAATTTGAAGCAGAAACACAACCAACTTCAACTCTCATATACAAATTTAGGAATACCGTTAATTTCTTCATGATCCTATGATCGGACCTAAACCAAATTAGTATGGGACCACCCATGAGGTAGCACCTTTCCGATAGAAGAAGAATTATCGAAATCGATTAACCACTCAAAGTTATGCGGTAACATACATCAAAAAAGAAAATATATATATTCCGACGAATTGATAGCCTTCTCCTTTTTTGAAGTCGGTTAATAACTAAAGCAACTAACACCTTACCTTCTACTCACCTCATCTCACCTCACCTTAACTAATTCACCCTAGCTCACCTCACTTCAACTCACATCAGTTCACTTTATCTATGCTCACCGAAGCAAATCACGAATAAAATTTATCTCTAAAAATCTCGAAACAGTCACGAAAATCGAGTACCATTCCCAGAAGCCCGAAAATCCCTTAGTAGTCTCGAAAATTCCGAAACAGTTCCGTTAATCGAGAAGTAGTCCCGTAAATTCTGAGGTAGTTCCGAAAATGCCTATACGGTCCGGAAAATTCCGCAATCCAGAAATAATCCCCAGAGTCCCGATAATCACGAAATAGCCCTCAGAATCTCAATATAGTCCCGAGAATCCCAAATCTCTCGAAGTAGTCCCGCAAATCACGAAATAGTCTATAGAATCAAGAAAATCCCGAATGCTTAAATGGCATGTAATCAATGTATTCTTATAGTTTCGAATGTTTTGATTGATTCTCGAAAATAATAATGACCCCAAAAGAGAAAAAAAAATAATTTTCTTACGAGCAATAATAATAGCTCGATCGGGTACCTCTTAGAATTATCGTAAAGAGGGGAGATTCATGGAAGTTCATTTTTGTACCAAATACTAAAATTTGAGTCAGTTTTCGGTCGCATTCCAGGGTTTTTTTTCACTTGGTCTACTATACATCCATCTTTTGTTGTTATGCTTTTAAAAAGACTTCACCGCTTGCTTAAGTGTTTTATGAAAAGTAATGTGTAAATAGTACTCAAAAATATCGTTTTAACATTTTGAAAACGGGACATATTCAAATAAGGACTCGCCAAGGACAAACATTTTTATGATTCTAAAATCCTCTTAAAGTAAGATTTCAAATTAGAGAAGGTAAGTGCAAACTTTTTTTTCGCGCCACAGCCTAATGTACATACTTTCCGAAAACACTGCCATGCAATTTAAAAGTGAGTAAAAGAGATTTTTAGAAACGTTGGTGGCAATAAGGCACTTAATGGTATATGGATACTAAACAAATTTGGTTAAAAAAAGCTTTATTTAGAAAATATTTTGAAGAGGGTTGCCACCTATCTGAAAGTCAATTTAATTTTTCTATAAATAAAATAAAGTGTAACAAATTGGATACCAAACGAAAGAGGTAATGTTTCGAAAACATTTTTAAAGAGGCTGTCACCTGTTTAAAAGTCAAATTTAATTTAATCACTCAGTTTAATTAAGCACCACGAAATGATGTCAAGTCAAACAAAGGATATTAAGGGAGGCTTTATTTCGTGAATATTTTTCAAGAGGGTTGCTACATGTTTAAAAGCCAAATCATTTATTCGTTAGGGAAACCTAAAAATTTTTTGGCTCAGCTAAGGGCTGAAAACCTCTACTCAGCAGCTTAGGACCTTTTGGTGGGTATCACGCCACGCAATTTTTGATGTCTTAGGGATGCCATCCTTGCAAAGTGTAGTGTTATATGTAGTCGGTATTGTGCTCAACGCTTCTGTAGTTCTCATCTACGACAGAGCTTCTAGGGAGGTACATATCACGCAATGGCGTTTGTCAAAGGAGAAAATATGTATACCCAAAGAGAGCCAAGAGTAACTCGCTCTCATGGGGCTAATGCAGAACAGACGGCAGGGTCTAAGAAGTCTCACTGGTTACCTAACTGACAGTTAAGGTAACATTTTGGTATTTTAGCGTTTGTGCCTAAGGGACGGACTACAGACAAAAGATTTCTTTAGCCAAATTAGAACTTTCTTTATTTTAGTTGAAAAACACACGCCTCCATTGTATATTTATAATTACATTTTTCTTTATTTGCAATATTCATTGATTTCGATTCGTTAAACATGTCGTTAGCACAAAATATTTGATTCACTCGTTACGAAATTTTCCTTTATAATTTGTTTCGATTGCTTCAACTGCTTATTTGTAATACATTTACATAAATACTTTCTCTATACATAAGTATGTATGTATGTATGTATGAATTTGTAATTTTCTAATACGTTTTAATAAACATAATAGTATGTGTGCATATGTTACTACTATCTGTTCAATTTCTAAATAAATTTCAATACTCAATCATACGCCTTTTAATACTTACGATGTCAGCTGATTGTAGTTTTTTCGCAAATTTACAATTCATGTTTAAAAAAGTAATTAAAACATTTTTTAAAAACGGTAATAGTAATATGCAAGAAAAAAAACCACATTACAACTAATTTTAAATAAAAATATAATAATTTTAAAAATATTTAGTGTAGGTTTTCTTTAAAAAAATCATTAGAGATTCTTCATTTTTTTTTTTGTTAAAATTTACATGCTATATATTGGGTTAATATTTAATATTTTTCAAGGCACGGCTACGCGCTCCACATTTTAGCCGCACTGCGTCTGCCATTCTGTATTCCTTAGAGTTTTTGTTTATTAGTTACTATTTGCTTTGTTTATTTTGATTTTAAAATCTACTTGAATTAAGCTAGTTTTCATAACGATCATTGCTTAGTTAGTTGGTGGATTCACTCAGGTTCTTACATATGGCAATGTGTTTAAGTAACTGTTTAAATGTTCAGATTTTAATTAAAATGCAACTGATTGCATAAGTTTTTTAATACGTTTTTTTTTTTCTCAATTCCAAAAATCAAATACTTTAATGTCTGCTTAAGAATGGTAAATTTGAATTTTTTACTTTTCACTTCCTTTTAGATATACAGCCATGTTCACACGAGCAGACAAATTCCGCTAAAAATGAGTACCATCAAAACTTGCTTGTAAGTGCGTAAAAAATACACAAACAAAAGTAATGTTTTCATTATCAAATTCAAATTAAATTTTTGTGGCATATTTTATTTTGACATCCCAACTATGACAATAGTAATTTTGGCGGATTTTGCCATTACGTAGGAGTAGTACCGTTAATCTTGAAAGCAAACAAATCATTATTTGACATTATTAACCATTTGCCTGTCATCTCACCTTTTTGCATCCTGTTTTATGATTTTAGCGTATAATTGTGTTTACGATTTTTAAAAAATATATATGAACATGCATATAAAGACTTTTAATTTATATATATATATCTTTAAAACATATGTTTTTTTCGATTTACTTACTTAATACTCGTACATATTTAGGTTTAAGTAAAAATTAAGTTATTTTTCCTATTTATGTTTGCTTTTGGGCAGTGATTCTCCATAGTTATTTATATGCAAAATGAAAACCTATATTGTCTCTTATGAAAAAAATGCTATAAAATATCTATGCATATATGATGCATTACGGAAAAAAATTCTTAAATGCATGCTGATGCACATTTATCTCCCACACAAAAAGTAACTAAAAGGTCTTACTAATCGTAATCGATAAGGCAAAGAATTAATAAATTATTAAACTATTTTATTTTAATTGACAAATTTCGGGTACTTTTTGAACAGTTGGTGGTCAGGTATACTTGAAGAGTCGAAATATGTATGCAGGAAAATCTTTAATGAATATGAAATTGGAATGAAAATTAAAATTACTACATAAAAGTTATTTGTTTACAAAGTTATACATACATACGGCGGGCATATCTGCCCACATTTAGCTTCAAAAACTAGAAAACTCAGGGTACAAGAAGCGCAGGAAAAGGCTTGACATAACGCAAAACCAAACATTTAGTTCATTAAACATATATTTTGTTATTTTTAGAATAAAGTACGAAATAAAATTTTTTTGAATAAAAAAAAAAATTTCAAAATGCATCTCAAAATGAAATTTTAGCTAAGATATAGCTCATAACATCTTCTTTGCTTTACATACACAGCAAACTCGAAATTCACATTTCTTCAACCATTCCTAATAGTTGTGCTTTTCAAGTTTAAAATAAGTCATATTCAAATTCAAACATTAAAGAACGCTTTAAGAACCATTTGTAATGAGAAACACAATGCTTTTCTACGCCCTTTTTACTGAGAATTTTATGCGTCTCAGGTGGAGACAATCAACTCTATTCCCATGAAAACGACAAAACTTAAGGCTTGACTATTGTCTTAGCTACTGCGCCTAAAACTATGCCGCAAAAACTTGACTTGAATTGCTCTCATGATGCCAACTGTCATATTTTTTGTTTTGACCTACTGAGTACGTCATAGTTTTAGGTGTAGTAGTTAAGAAATTAGCTATATATGTATGTCATGAGTTCTGTGAACAGCGCCTTATGTTGAATAACGAGTACCGAATTAGGCCCGAAAAAGTCTTGCACTGTTTTCATTTGTACTACTTTATGCAAATTTTTCACAGCGTGGGAGCAAAAATAACGTTTGACCATGAAAAGCCTGTGTGAAAATAATTTCATTATATTTCAAAATTCCGCCTTGCTTTTTATCAATATACTATTGTGGTGTATATGCCTTAAACTATGCAAGGAAAAGTTGTAGAAGGTTATATTTGCGTTTTGGAACTCTCGTAGCAAATACTACAACTATTTACTTGCAACAGCAGTAAACGCACGCTGCTTCTAATGAAAAATTACAGATTTCCTGCTGGGTTACACAAAGCTTGTAAAAATTTTATGCGGGTTTAACGCAAATTTAAGCCATACTGAGAGCTAAGATGTTTTTTACTCATCAAAAAAGTTCTGGAATCCAACATTTTTTTTACGCTGTTTTCTTCTTAAAAGTGTCTTCATTTTGGTCAAGGTGTTAATTAAAAAAGATTTTGACATTTTTTTTGCCAAAAAATGGATTTGCTCACCGAAGCTCTTGGCTCAAGCTTTATCCATTCGTCCTGAATTATACTAGCCAATAATTTTGAAATATGAGTGTTTTTACTCTCAACAAAATATGCGGTTTTGATTTATGTTGATACGCGATTTTCTATTTTAAACGTCTATATGTATTTATACAAAATAGGCTCCAAATGGTTAAATTTAATTCATTCTCAAACATAAATACTGCTAAGGGAAGATATTCATTTCTGGGTGATGCCTAAAAATATGCTGTGATGAATGTTTTTAAATGCCTTATTTCAGACAAAATCGATGCTCGCTTTAGAAAAACATATCTGGGTGGATTACTTGGATCAAATTATTAAATTAAAAATTTATTTGCGCTCACACTTGACTTTGTCACATGAAAACTTATCTCAAGGATATGAAATATAGGTCAATAAATAGGAAAGGAATAAGCTCTACGGTGCTTTGTTTCCGGTACATGTTTCTAGTAGCTTAACTAAAAACACCAAACTCTAATTAAGGGGAGTCAGATTCGAAACTAAGCAAATGAGCTTTTGTCTGGTGCAGTAAAGTATTCTACTAAAGCGGCGATGGGCACCGCCTTGCCCGCGGGCAAAGCCCTTTTAAGCTTTCTATACATTTTGTATAGGCGCGTACAGGGCAAAAGCTCTCTCTGCTCATCGTTGGACTAAAGGTATGTATAAAAGCCTAAAGAGATTTGCTGCTACTTTAAATTCTAGGTTCATCGCTGAAAGTAATTTTACTTTCCGTTTTGTATTACGTCCCAAAGTGTGCTGCGGATTAAGAGTGTGGAGCTTTTTTTGATAAAAGTTTTTTTGTTTAATGTAGTGTTGATCAGAAGAAGGTTTTACTCTGTGCATGTCCATTATAAAACAGCGAAAACCCGAGCTTAAAATTTATATAAAGCTTTTCTCTCGGAATAGGATTTGGTGGTGACTGATATAAAAAGTTCATGAAGCTTTAGAAAAGATTGGCCTATCTTACGAAACAAACAAATTCGGTTAAAAATGTAGCCAGCGAACGAAGTTACTCTATTTCGGTGACGATCAGAGAAAGCTTTTGCCCTGTAAGCGTCTATTTAAAAAAGTCACAACCAAAGCCAGTGCTGCGGTAGAACCTTCTCAGAGCTTTCAGTATGTAAGTAATGGGCAGAGAGAGATTTTAACTTTGAATAGCTGTAAAGTGTTTAGAAAGATTAAAAAAGCTCTACACGATCACCACTAGCAAGCTTAAAAAGCTCTGTTTACGTGATATGCCACTCATTTATGTAGTTTTGTAAAAGTTGTCTTACTCATATTATGATTATCAAATTCAATGTAGGCTACGCTTTCATGACTTTGAGATATTGCTTTTGCGGTATTAGAACTAATCAAACTACATAATGAAATTCTATAATTTTCATGCCTATACATGCCTCAAAGTTGAAACTCACCTCGCGCGCTGTCGGCGTAATGCATAGTCAAAAATTATAGCAAACATTTATCACATATCGTAATAATATCGTAAATTATTAAGTACTTACATAAGTAAATACATACTGTGCTTAGGTACTATAAGCCTAACCTACCAAAAAAATTAAACCTATACTAACTTTTTTAATTTAAAACTCTTTATTTTAAAGCCATCTGCATTTTCGTACACACTTTCAAGTGATTAATTTCATAGAAAGCAGCAGAAAATTGCTTAGCCTACACGAAAAAAATCTACAGCTAGTATTGCGCGCATGCGTGGCCAGTTTACTTAATTTTTTTTTTTTAACTTAAAATAGCAAACATAAATTTAATACTAAAATTTCGTCACAAATTAAATAAAAAATAAATAGTTTCTTCTTTGTTTTACAAAATACCAAAATAAATTTAAATAGTCCAAAGCAAGGTTGTTTTTCTGTATTTTCTAGTACAGCTAATATTCGCCGTTTGCTCTAACAATTTTTCTTTTTTAATTTCATAATTTTTCTTTTTTCGATTTTTACAAAAATTTTTACGCTGCTAACGAGTGAATTGCATATTTTGTGCATTTGCAGTTGTATGTATGTTTGTATGTTTCTCTTTCTGATTGACACTTGTGTGCGTATATTTACAAATTGCGCATGCGCACGCGCAGTGCAGCAAAGCGTCTGAGTTTACACCTGACACATCGAACTTTGCTCCGCCGCTGCTGCTCTGCTTGGCTCCACCCCCCCCCACCACCCCAAAAGAACACATAAGCTTATACCACTTATCTAGTATTGCTCTCACACACAGAAAACACATTTTGCAATTTACGCTGTCGAATCTTCAATTTCGTTGTCGATACGCGATGAACGTATGCCTGACTTGCCGGTCCAAGGATAGATGTCGGGACAGGGTTGACACGTTTTCATATAACGTACGCCGGATTTGTGCCAGAGATTGCAGACCTTGGGGTTGTTGCAACGCTTCGGACGGTCCTGTAGGTGCGAAAAGGAAAATTGATTAATGAAAGCAGTTTTTGGAGCTACTGTCAAAGAGAATTTGGGGTTTGTTGGTACACCTACCGAGTAATCACACGAGAATGGCTGAAAGGAATTGATGCGCGAGAGTGGTGTTGGATCACGTACCCATTGCAACATTTGCCAATTGGTCACAATCCAAACGTCTGGCATTTGATTGATGGCGTCTAAGAATTTGATGAAACCTTCTTTATGGTGAGGCTGCGTGAACCAAGCCGCATGATAGTAGAGACCAAATGGAGCTCTGGAGGTTAAAAAAATAAAAATTACGGTTACTTAATTCGCCTTCCTTTTTTTGCCTTCCACACTCACCTGTTTGTCGTGTAGTGTCTTTCGAAATTCTTCATAATCATTTTGTAAACACCATCCGATTCGCTGGGATTCGAACAGGCATCACCCATTGAACAACGTCCACCGTTCAAGTCTTGCCACATCACCATAGGCACTTGCCAGACACCTGGATAGCTGCGCGTCGGGCAGGGTGGTATCATGCAGTCGTGGAAGATTTTATAGTCGAACGTGTAGGGCCATGATGGTGGGCGATTTTCGTACACTGGCAGTGATGAATCGTAGGTAAAGTTTGAGTCGTAAAGCATTTTGTACATTTTATTGCCGCCGACTGAGAGGAACGGCGCGCGCATACCACGCACATCGGAGAGTTTCACACCACCATAGGCGGCGAGAATTTCACGCTGGCCGGCAATCTCACGCGTCCACTTCTTTTGCGAGAATTGTTCGCCGAAGCTGTGACTGTAGGTTTTTGGTTTTTAGAAAAGGATGGGTTGAGAACAAAATAGGTTAGTTGGATGGTTTTTAGAGTTTCGTGTGCAAAAAAATTTAAGGTGCGGAAAACTAGTTATTTTAAAGTTACTTTAAATTGGTATCATTATTTTATTTCGTTTATGTCTATACCGCCACCAAATCTCTTTAATACAAGTATTTTTTGATTACAAGCAAATTATAAAAATTAAGAAGTTAAAAAAGAAAGGGACGAATACATACAGTCAATCAATAAATTTTTGATACAGCGATGTTTTTGCATACGGGCAAAGGTTTTTTAATTATTTTTTTTTTCGCAAAATTTTTTTTATACATCGTTAACTCTACAACATAAACTAAAAAATTAGAGCTCCAAACCCTGTGCAAAATTAAAGAAAATTCTGAAAATTTTCATTAAAATATTGAACATTTTAATTAAATTTTTTTTTTAAAGTTGAGTATGCAGTAAAACAAGGCAATCAGTAAATGTTTCGAGTTTTCATACTCTTTTTGTGTGTCTTGGAAGTATGAAAAAGCATCTGTGAAGTCCAGAACGCAAGCGTATTCAAAACAAACAAACTGACTTTGAAGTTGTGTAAACCAAATTCATTTTAAAGTAGTTGAAATTAAATGCAGGGTCGGACATTCGACTTGATGCTTGCATACAATTCAAACTGAACATTTGAAAGCTCATTACGTGTCTGGCTGTAGCTGAGCGTGCACAGATGTTTGCTACAATTAGTCGCAGCCAAGAATGTCCATGTTCAAATCACATTTCATTTTAAATTTTTAATTTCGGTTTTTCTTAGTTATGAAAAAGCATCTGTGAAGTGCAGAACGAAAGCGTATTCAAACGAAACATACTGACTTTGAAGTTGTTTAAGCCCAATTCATTTTAAAGTAGTTGAAAATAAGCCGGGAAGTCGTAGGTTCGAATCCCACTGCCAGGAAATATTTTTTTTACATCTTTCATTTGTTCTTTTAAATACTATTTTAATTTTTTTTATGTAGTTATAGTTCTTGTGACCTTTTTAATTATAATTAAACTCCAAAAAATTTGATGAATTTGAAACAATTATGTGAAATACCATAAACAATAAAAGATAATAACATAAAATTTAATAAAATAAAATAAATTGAAATATTAAACAATTATAATAAAATTAAAAAAATATTATTTGGAATCGCTCGGAGTGGGGACCGAACCTGGATGCTACTACGTTTACTACTTCAACATTAAAATAAAACCTAGAAGCTTATTTTACCATTTTAAAATCATGCTCTCCTCATTTTAAAGTTAAAACTCTATTTTTGTCGTAAAAGGCATTTTAAGTTGGCTATGAAAGTGTTAAAATGGTGATTACTATAAAACAAAATTTTAATCGTTAAAACCTTTTTCTAAGTTCTCTATGATTACGGGCCATATTAGTTTCTAAGGGTTTAATAATTTTTTCTTCAATTAACTACAAATAGGTTAGATCCCTAGATGCTACGATTACCGAGTTTCCTAAAAGCAAACAAATATGATGCTGGGTTAAGTGAGAAATTACATACATATATGTATATATTTAGGGTGCAAAAAGCTATTATCTTATGTATGTATATTCGATTTATTTAATGAATTAGGTGTTATTTTGAAATCCACTAAAAATAATTGTGCTCCTTTTAAACGCTGCAAAGTGTGTAGTTTATAAGTTCATTTCTCCTTTACTGGATATTAAAAGTTTATTTGCTTTGTAGAGAAGTGTGCTCGGTATTTTCAGTGCCAGCTCAGTGCTTCCTTGCCGTAACGAGCCGTAATGTTTTTTCTTTCTTTTAGTTTTATATAAATATGCGTGTGTGCGTGTCAGTGTTGGGGCTACTTAAGTGCTTCATCATAAATTGTATTTTATTTTTTTTTTTTAATTTTTACTTACGATACAGTATGTGAGGCCATCTCATGCCCATCGGCGTACAAATTTTGCACTTGACTGTAGTCAGTCCACTCGTGTGATACGTAGAAAGTGGCCGTTATAGGACAACCATTCGGATTGACACGCCCCTTTTCGAATAGATCGATATAAAGTTGCTTATTCAGATCATTAACAGAGTCGTCGAATGTGATTAGCACAATTTGAGGTACAGTCTCAACTGGTAAATCGCCTGTAGGAGCGCACGCGCATCAAGTTTTCGATAGGAGGGATTTGATATGAGATGATGATTGGATGGTATTTGACAGCGGGGACAGGGGGTCCATAACACATTTATATGCATACAGATGTGGTTTATAGTAGTATGTATGACACCATAAGAGATGCATGATTTGTAAAATAAAAATACAAATTATGGGCATGTAAATAAATAAAGATAAAATGGAAAATAAGTAAACAAAAAAATTTAAACAAATAAACATGTACATATGGATCGAGAGTAAAAACGCCATTGAAAATTTAAACTAAAAAAAAAAAATTTTAGAAAAAATATGCGTTAAAATTCGCGTTGGAAAATGATAGCGTAGAAATGAAATATTTCAACCAAGAATATTTATTAAAAAAGTGATGAATATCAGCTTGACGTTTGGGGGAAGCGAATTTATTATAAGAAAAAAATATTTAACAGGAATGAGGGTCACCACATGCTGGGCCACAGATGAGCGCATACATACATGCACATATATGTACATACGCGTATGTATGTAAATACTTAAGTATACAATATAGCCTCCGCTAATTTTTCACGGTACAACACACGAAATCCACACATAAAGCGCGCGCAAAGCTTCAATACAAAGCTCTACAACGCCCAACTTACGAGACTGAATGCGAAGCCATCTCATGTCCATCCGCATAGAGATCCTGCACCATACCATAATTGGTCCACTCGTGCGAGACATAGAAAGTGCCGCGTAACAAGCAACCATTAGGATTGAAGCGCGACTGGTTGTTGAAAAGGTCCTCGTAAAAATCGATATTTAATATGCTGATTGCGTCATCGAAGGTTATCAATACCATTTGTGGTACCTCACTGACATTCAAACCGCCTAATTGAGTGTGCGAATCGGGCAATGAATATTTTGAGTGAGTGTGTGTGAGTGTATTTCATATTGGCTGAGCTTTTCTCAACTGGACATCGTTGTTTCTAAGGTTCGTAGGTTTGGTTGTGCTAAAGATACTGCCCTTTAATTTTGTTTAACATTTTCAAAGGTACCTTAGGTGACCTATTGGATTGTGTTCGATCGACCAGACCAGACTCAGAGCTAGGTAGCAAAATAGCCGGCTAATTTTGTTTTGTTCCAAATCGGGAAATGATGAGCATGCGCTGGCAAGAAGCTTCAAGCCAATCAGTCTAACAATCTTCATGCTGAAGAGTCTGTAGCGCATGGACAAAGGGTACATTAGATTGAAGTTTTTGGTGAAAAGTCGCCTTAATTTTTAATTTTATTTTAAATTTTAATACCAAAGTGGAAAGCCCTGGGAATCACAGTCGAGCTCCAAATGACTTTGTAACAAAGATCGACGTACGGTAGGAAGCAGGTGAGTACAAAATAGGAGTAATTTTTGCTGATGTTGAGGGGCGTTTGACAACGCTTACTTTTGGAGTGGACGAAACAATCCTAAGGCGAATTCACTTCTGGTTATCTAGAAGATTTCTGATTGTAGCGGATGAAGTTAGCCTTTATACCATGGCTGAGGTTGGAAGAGGATGCGCTGAGAGCGCGGTGCTCTCACTTCTCTTGTAGGGCTTGGTTCTACTTCGTTCGCATCCACGCGGATAATGTTTGTTTACTGCCATCAGCAAAATCTCTCAGGCAGGTGTGTGTAAGAACACAGAGAATCCTGAATAAGATTGATGAATGATGGTCTTACTGTAAACCCCAACAAGATAAATTATTAGTTTACGCGGAAAAGAAATTTGGAAGGTCCCAATCTACCAGTGCTTAGAGAAATATCAAGATACGAATCAGACATGGAAAACTCATGTCGAGCTGAAGCTAAATTGAGCGCTGAAAGTTTTTGGACAGTGTCAGAGAACCATTAGTAAGTTTGAGAATGGCTGATACCTGGGGTCTCCTTTGAATGAAAGACCGCCGTTAGCTTTCTTACAAGGGAGCAATGGAAAGATCCATTTTCTTGGGAAGCTCAGTAAAAACTTTGTATACCTGCGGCTAAAATACTGAAAATGGTACTGGAGCTGGATGGCATCTGACGAAAGATGGCGTGGACATAAAATCAGTGTCTGCAGTCACAGCCAAGCTGCTCTAAAAACCTTGGAAACCGCTCAAAACTCATCAAAAATAGTCCAACAATGCAAGCTGAAGCTGCACTCTGTTGGAAGGTGGAATGAGCTTGAACTTGTGTCGGTGCCAGGACACTTCGATGTTCAAGGCAAATAACTGGCTGATGAATTGGCGAATGCAGATCTTTGGAGCAGCCAATTGGACCGCCGCCAGTTTAAGGCCAAGCATAGCGGACACAATCGGGTCATCAAGTATTTCATTAATAAAACACATGAGAGGCGTTGGTGTACTATTGACGCCTGCAAAATAACCAAGTTTTTCGTAAAAAAGCCTCATAGGCTGATAACAAAATTCCTCATCAGGCAGAGAACTCTGATAAGAGTTATTTGGACGACATATGACCACCATGGGCATCATCGACGTTACACTTTGTGCATCTTGTCTGTGAGCTTTTTGGTCTGGCTTGAACATACCGCACTTAATATGAAGTTGGTTGGATTTTGTTAAGGAGTTTTGACAACCGATTACTAATCCGAAAGTAAGGATATCATTGTTCTGCTATATTGCCTTTTTAATAAGACGTGGGCAAACTCAAGTAAGGCAACTAGTTTCACTTGGTGTATTGTTGCGTCTTTGCTTAAAGGAAAATATGTGCGCAATCGAGGCTCCACAACTCCCGCATCTACACCATTAGGTGTCTTGGAACCAACGGTATACCATTTTTGTGATTCGTCGTGCAGACATCTTGAATTGCTGCTCGAATCTTTACGAGTAGGGAATGCTAAGCTAAGGACGGGACCGATTTGGTCCGAACCAGGTTTTCAGCAAAGATGATCCCCCTGCCATTTAAGATTTCAAGGTGACCTGCAAGGTTGCCTTGTTTGGATTTGCTTGCTGGATGATGATGCTCTAGTGAAAAGATCTTTTGATTCGATATGGAAGGAGTAAGCGCAAAAGCAGCCATACACATTTGCTAGAAGAAACTGGCGAAGCTTTACAAAGAAAAAGGCGATTAGCAAATTTTGTTTGTTTCGGCTCCGCATGACAAATGGCTGTAGTGCCAAATTAGAGGAAGATGTTTATTTTACAATGAAATCACTTCTCGGTAGATGCAATTTGGGTTCCTGGTTATCGAAACGTCACGACGTCGATGGAAATCTGGTACCAGTCAGAGGGAGTTCCAGCCGTAACTAAATCGTATAAAGGAGTAGTTATCTTTCTTGACCCGGATGTAACTCCAAAACAACATCACTGTCAGGAAAACCCAGAATGGTGGGCTGACGTGGAAAAATCTGTCACCGTCCTTACAAGGAACTGGCCTATTGACTTCGATGACAAAAGACTAGGTGCAAATTGCAGAAAATGCAGAAATGAAGCTGAACACGAAACCATCAAGCATCTCTAATGGAAATGCCTAGCTTTAATGAAGGAGAGGAGGAGCGCTTCGCAGACGCTTAGTAAAGCAATCTATTGCAAGACCTTCCGAACACCGCCTTTATAATTTTGTCAATCCTTTAGGTCGACCTTAAAAACATACACATAACCTATGTTAATAGGGTCCATAGTTGCTACTTGGGCGTTAAATTCTTCCCAGCTATTAGAAACCAAACTGTATTCCGTAGCATTTAACAAAATGTTTTGAAAGAAAATCACTTGAAAATCTTTAGCGAAATTCGCAAACTGCGCAAAATAGATATATGTAAACCATATATATAAACCTTTAGAACAGTGTTGTCCAGTTGAGACGGTCTACTACATATTATTTGCTGTGTATGTGTAGTGGGTAAATATGCCTTTAGTGATTTTATGTATGTACTTTATGAAACTACGCAGGCCTAGTACTTCTTTACTTACCGGGTATTTCCTTGCCACCGCATGAACAATCGGGTAGCAGACAAACATCCTTGCGACACTTGGCTGCTGTCTTGTCGGGCGTTGGTTGTGGGTAAAGCGGTTCCGGACGTGTTGGTGGATTTCTATAGATATCGACAAATTCCTGTGCTTTCGATACGATCGTGCCCGAAGGCTTCAAAGTGGGACGTGTGCGTCTGCACGAAGTGAAGTGAATGTTTGTTGTTATTGGAGTAACTCATTGTGATTATCGATGGAATGCTGATACTTACGGTGGATGTGTGCCACGATTACTGGTCACTGCTGTGGGTACATCACGATCCTGGCCAGTATAGCTGGAGCTACCACGATTACGATTGTTATTCGAATTTGTTCTATACAAAAATTTAATTGAATAGTGTATTGTTAGCGACATCTGTAGTTAATGACAGTTGTTTGGGGATTCTGATAACACAGTACATACATACATACATACATATATGTAAGTAAATGTATATAGGTTTTTTTTTAAATATAGATTTGAGTTTTTTGTCTCAAGAGAAGTGAGATAAGTTAGCTACTTTGTTGCTAGTTTACAGTTAACAGTGTTCTATAGTAAAATTAACACAGCTACACTGACAGAAAATCTTAGCACTAAACTCACAACACTCTAGCTGTTATTTACCTGTAATTAATTATATATCTACATATCCATGCATATATTTACTTATGTATAGACAGATACATATGTTTTAGTTGTTAATAAAAAAGCGCAAACCAATCGAAAAGATGGGAATGGGTGTTAGTAAGCGGCTTTTTAGGTCAAGCTCAACAACAAAAAAAAATATATATGATACATTTACAGCTGCTTTACAATTATGACTATTAATGAAAAAGTATTATTTACAACATTTTTCTATTCATAGTTTAGTTAGCCTCAAAAGGTGCATGCAAAACCATATACACAGTTTTTTTTTTTTTACAAAATTTACAAGCTGAAAATGGCGTAAGAATGCTTGCAAAAGAAATGCTTCGCTAGAAAATTTGATGAGAACCGAAAAGATGAGTTGTTGTTGTTTTTGTTTTGCTTCATAAAGTGTTGCTGCAAAGAAAGTGAACATTTAGTAAATTCATTTCGTTAGTGTTTTTGTAGTCGTGCATGAGTTGCTGGCGTTGTGGGATAGGAAGGGATTAGAGTAGAGTGGTGGATGAATGGTTAAGGAAAAGCTTTTTTTTTCTCAGAAAAAAAAGTTAAGTGAGAGTATCGAGCGATAATTTTTGAGTTTCAGATTTTCAGCGCATGCCAAGTCGAAGACAAAGAGAAAAATTTTGGGCATAGATTTCTAAATGTGAGTAGTGTAAACAATGTGATCGATCCTTCATCACTTTAGCTAAACCTTTTCTGATTTTTTTTTTCTGTGAAAATTCAGGCAGAAAAAGAAAAGAAAAATGAAAAAATTGGACTATGATTTACAATCTCAATGGGGGCTTAGCGCTTGCCCAGAAGTTGAACAAGTTAAGTTTGATTAGAGTAAAACGGGGAGGAATATAAAATAACTAAGGGAGAGATTTGCTCTGCTTAAATGGTTTTAAGTGTACGCTGAATTATTATTTTCAATAAGGAATTAAGTTTATTACATTTTCCTACTACAACATTAAAAATTTATATCTACTCCACTATCTCAACTACACAAACTTGACCAAGAATAGCGACGATCAGGGAGAAAGCTTTTACTCTTTGCGCGTCCACATAACCGCTAAAGAAAGCTTTAAAAAGTTTATCCCGCGAGATATACTTCGATCGTGATTGATCTATAACTATATTAAAAAATTCGGTACCCATCACTGCTTTAAAGTATATAGTTTAAACTTAGAACAAAGCTTAGTAAAGCTTATTTCGCAAATTATGTTTTGGTCGCGACTGACATGAAGTCTATGGAAAGCTTTAAAAAGCTCTTCACGTAAGTTACGTTTTGGGCGTGACTAGCTTTAAAGAGGAATCAAAGATCTGAGGAGAGTTGTCGAAGTTCTGTGAACTACAGGCAGGACTAAAAAGTTGTGAATTCAAAACAACAAATGTATGTACTAAATTCTTGGGTAGAAATTAAAGTTCATACAGTTATATAGGATGTTTTTTTAGAGCGAATTCGGAAGTTAGTTGAAAGTTTAAAAAAGCTCTTGTCCATATACCTTACTTCAAATTGTAGGACATTTAGCAAGTTTGAAAAAGCTCTGCCTAAAATGCTGTTTTTTGAGTATTTTCTGCAGATTGGTTATATAGAACATATCCTGCGGGAAAAGCCTTTAAAAGCATTTTTTTTTTTAGATTTTCTATGAACACCCTACTAATAAAAGCTCTATCTCGTCGTGTATGATTTGATTTTAAATTTAATAATTTCCTTTGTTTCTACACAGTACTTGCTTTGAGTCATTCGTCAAAAAGCCTTTTATTTTTTTTTTTAGGTTTGGCAATGGGAAAGAAAAATTATTCTAGCAAACAACTCTGTGACAAAAATGTAAGAGAAGCTTCCGGAGAGAATTAAAAAGAGATTCGTTTAGCTTCAAGCTTTAAGCTAGTCAAAGAAAAAGGAGCTCTCTTAGAAACCTTTAAGAAATTAGTAAAAAAAGTGAATTTTCGAATTTTAGAAAGCTCCGATGCTTACTTTTTCTGGTAGCTCTGGAAAGAAAATGAAAGTTTTGAATAAAAGTAGTAATAAAATAGTGCCTAGCAGGAAGGGATTAGTCCTGAATTGGGTTTAAAAATTTCAAAGTTTAATTTTTCAACGTATAGCTTAGTAAAGGAAACGAAAGCTTTCTTGGAAATCTTTGGGAGACTATTAATAAAAGTGCGATCTCTTATAGCTCAGAGACAAATAAAACGTAGCTCGTGACGAGATTTCGTTATGTTTTTATACGTTTTACAACAGCCAATACCAAAACATATCTCATAAGAGAAGCTTTTTTAAGCTTATGTGTATTTTATATGGATACGCACAGAGAAAAAAACACCTTTGGGTCGGCACTGCTTTACATATATAGGCGCGCACTGGATAAAAGCTCTCTCTGGTTATCATTAATTTAACCGCGTGGTAATCTAACTCAAGCCTTATATTAGAGATTCGCCTTGAGTTTGGTTGAAAAATTAAGTCTTAATGTGAATAAAATTATGGGAGAAAAGATAATCTGTACTGAATATTTTAAAATCAACTTTTCTTTTCAAATTCTTCATACCTTTGACTTCCCCAAATCTAATCATCTTAACTATATTTCACCATTTATGTCAATTAAAAATATCAAATTTCCACAAGTCTCCAAAGACTGTTCTTATCCTCAAATTAGACGCTCAGAGAGCTTTCTAGCTTAAAAAAGCTCACATTTAATTAGGTGTAGTTCAACATCGGTTTTTGCTTATGCATAGTTTATCGTTTGAGTATTTTCGAAATAGAAGTGGAGCTGGAAAAAGTGGTAAAATGGGTTCGATTAGGTGGTAAAGTAGTGCAAAAAAGCTAACTAGTAGGTGCAAATTGGTTAAATAAACAAAAACCTTTTCGGTTCTCAATTGATACTAAAAAATGTCTAATAAATACGTTTAAAGAAAAAGAGAATTTGTATTGGCGCAGTGCTCCGGCTACGAAAAAATTTAGTAGTAGATTTCAAAGCAAGAGTTTTGTACTTTCTAAATTTCATTAAGAAATTAGGTACTATTGTAAAATAAAAACAACTAACCACCACCTTTTCGATAAAATTATAAAAGAAAAAAATCTAAAAATTCTAAGGTGACTAGTAGTGCTAAGACAAAATATGTATATTTTTTTGATTTTTTCTTAATTATTCAGCGTACACCAAAACGAAAGATCTTTGAATATTAAATTTTCTTCTTGAAATAAAAATATTTGCTTTGCGCAACTAAATATCAATTTTTTTCAAGGGATAGTGAACAACTAACAACTACATACAGTACAGTAGACTATGGATATTAGAGTTTGCTTTAAGGCTTGCAAAGTTTTTTAGTTTCATTATACGTAACAGCTGGCAACCCTGTTGATTGCAGCGCAACTGGGCATTGTTTAATGCGTTTTCACGCGCAAACTAAATAGTTTTTTTTTTTTTTTTGAAATTTGGCATACGAGTAGTTACTGTATTTTCTGCTAAGTACTTATTTAAAGTGAGATAGTCATAGAGATACGAGTGAGTTTCTTCTTTACGAGATAAAATTTGTAGTTGTTTTGATTGTTGCTGTTGGTGGTTAAGTACCTCGAGGGAATTTCGTTGCACTTGGCATTCGATGTGGTGTCGGAACATTTGATCGCTGCACCGGTATTCGTGACGTAAGCATTGCCCTTAATACTGTTACCTCTGGCCGCGTTGGCGGTGCCCACAGCTGCAGACGCCTGCTGGGAAGCAGAGTTGGAGACGGTGGTGGTGTTGGTGGAGGAAGCGGTAGGCGAAGAAGAAGCGGAGTAAGCGGCCGCGGCAATCGACGACTTGATGGCATTATTAACTCTTGAAGCGCGCATTGGCGTTAACAAGGATTTGGCAGTGCTCGCTGGCGCTGTGTTGCTGGTGGTTGAGTGGTTGATGGAGGAGGAGGAGGGGTTGGAGGTGAAGGCTGGTGCTGGCATTTTCGTTTGTGCATATGTATTTGTGTTGGTGTGTATGGGGGAACGGTTGTTCGTAAGTGTGACGGTATTTGTGGTGGTTGTGGTAGTGGAAGTGGTTGGTGTTGACTGAGGCGCGCTTGCTACGCGGTAAACAGTAGTCGGCGGCGCGGCAGTAGTAGTCGGACGCAATGTGGTTGTTGTGGTTGTGGTAGGTGGTCTATGAGTGGTCGTCGTCGTTGTTGTTGTGCCTGCGTATGTTGTTGCTGTGGCTTTGGCTCTGGGTGTGGTGTAGAGATTTTTGATCTCTTTCACTGCAGCATTGATTTCACGCTCTGAGAAATCATCTACGAATTGTTGTGCGCTGCTCTCATCACTATCGCCTGCGAGGTAGAGTTGCAGCTGTTCCAGCACTGAAGCTGGTTCGAACTTGGTGCGCCCAGTGCTGGAGGTAATATAACCAGCATTCTGCAAACTCTCAGCCAAAGTGCGATCTTTAGTTTGCTGCCGATATTTGTTCGAGAACAGGAACTTCAGTGGCCGATCGGTCTTTTGTTCTGTGGACGAAGATGAGCTAGCGCTACCCGCCGATTCAATGCTGTTGTCTTGCTTCGCATCAATGGGCAGCCGCACCAAGGCTTCGGCGCGTGGACCACCCTCCACAGTCGATTCGTT
>NW_016164827.1:4378-29899 GCF_001687245.7 Rhagoletis zephyria | reverse complement strand
CTAACAAGCTAGACAACCATTACAACATATTTGCTTTTAATAAAACCGGGTTGCACAAGAAGAAAATGGACTTTCTCATCGACTTAAAGCCCTTTGAAAGGCGAACCAGGTGTCAAGAACCATAAGCTATATTATATCGCACACCTACTTAGATCGAAAGGCAACTAACTCAAAAATCGGATCCGAAAATATAACTTGTCGATCGTACAGATTCAACGCAATTAATACAAAATCAGGTTTAAGAGTTTTTTAGCTAGTGAATATAATCATGAAGAAAAAAATATTTGCATTAACTAATTGGAGCTAAGTCCTATCAACTGATTTATGCAAAAAAAAAGTCCTACTTTTTTGAGTTGGTTCTGTTTAGAACTAGGTGTGCGATACATGGGCGTGAAATCGACCATTTTTGATTTGATTTTGAATATCGTAAAAGCAAGAAACTTATAAACAAATTTTGGCTCAATATTTTGTATACAAGACCTATATTTTAATTTAAAATATTCTGAATTTATCAAAAGGTTGGTTTTGATTTTTAAAGATACGAATTTCGAACTTAGAAAAACTATTTTGTTTGGCAAACCCCTAAATAAAGTTGTGTTAAATTATTATAATTAAATTTTAAATTAATTTAAATTTAATAAAACAAACTACTTTCTTAAAAGTTTCAGAATCCTTTAATATCAATTAGATATAATGTATAAAAAAAAATTCAAAACTTTTTAAGTTTTTGCATCAAAATTTAAAAATTTTTTTTTTTTACTATTTTGTTTGGCAAACCCTAAATAAAGTTGTGTTAAATTATTATAATTAAATTTTAAATTAATTTAAATTTAATAAAACAAACTACTTTCTTAAAAGTTTCAGATAGAGATAATGTATAAAAAAATATCCAAAAATTTTTAAAAGTTTTTGCATCTAAATTTTTTTAATTTCAAACTTAAAATTTTTCTTTTTTATCTTGTTTTTTAATATATTTCTTTTATACAGCCTCAAATATCTACTTAAATCTAGACCAGACACATTTTTGTAACTTCATACAATAGTTTTGAATATAATTACTTTAAGGCCATACATATAAAAGAACACTATTTGAGATTTTAAAATAAATACTTCCATAATCTAGGAAATTGTGAAATTTTGAAAATTTTTTATTTTTTCTTAGGCACAGCTTTGATATACGATAAAAGAAAAGTTCTGAGTAAAATTCATCTAAATCAAAAATGGTCAGTTCCAACCATTGGTCACTTTGACATTATAAACCAGTATCCTTCGCAGTCATCTGGCTTCATTTTGTACTGTTACCAGAACTCGGGGTATCTTACGTAACAGAAAACGAGAATTTTTTATATATCAGTCCAGAAAGAGAAGTATTAGAAGTTATCTCCAAGTGTATCTGTGAGAAGAATCCAGTTCGATCTGTTCAATTGTTTTAAATACGAACCTTTTCCGAGTGCTGCTTGTTTGGTAGCAGAACTAGGCTTAGCTTTGTCTGGACCCTTTTCGATCCACCTTTTTATATAAAATTATTCGAGCGTTAGTTCTACTTTGTACAGCTGTTGGGTTGGGGGTAGGTTAGGTAAGAGATATGACCTATCTCCTATGGTTATTTCGTGCCTCTACGAGATCCTAGTCAAGCCCTTAGCCTTACGGAATCAATGGTGCACTGAGGACCACTTCCAACCTGGCCCATAGCGCATGCTTAATAAAACTCCTGCCAATATCGCAGATATCGCGGCTGCAACCAGATTAACGGGTAATGGTTACTTAACTGATTCAGGACCTGGTCGCTCTAATATTCTTGAAGGCTTGGACTTCATTCCTAATAACATTGATTACTTTGCGACTAGGCTGGCAACAGTGAGCTTTTTCTGCACTCATATCCCTCTTTTCTGGGGAACTCAACAACAATCTTAAATTTAGGTTTCCAGATAACTGTATTGCCTTGCAGGCAAAGACTGCTGCTATTAAGAAAGCAATCGATTAATCAGGCTATTACGCTGCACTAGACGCTATTTAATGGGGGAAGGTCTGACTTCTCAATCGGTCGCGTCGGAGTATTTCCTTCTCAGACTTGCATACATGGGTACAAGGCCTCGTTCCAGTCACCGAAAAAAGGAGGATGCGAGTGCATTTTATTGCATCCGACTGCTCATGGCCAGATGAGCTTAATGCCAGCTGAACGAACGTTAAGCGAAATCCACGCATCCAAAGGCATCAATAGGCTCACAAAGCCGCAGATCTCAATGCAGATGAGTGTCCGATTGGAATTCCTCTTTGTCGCTTCTTCTAGAACAGCACAGCTTTTGCTAGACAGATGTTATTGCACTTTTTAACCAGCCTGGAGGAACTCTCCGTGATCGACATATGCCGCCTGCGAAACTTCGTTCTTGGCACGCAGAAAGAACCTATGCTCAGGGTTTACATGTGCTCCTGTCATGAGGGTAACCACCTTAACCTAACCAAACCACAGTTCGATAAATCGAACTCTTTTCTACAACTTGTCCACGTGCCAGAGCTTTCTTAAGCTTAACATTAGTGTACTTTCTAGTCAGTTGTGAAACTAAAAATTATGTCACAAATCTAGTGGCAATGCCTTGCAATTTCAGCATTTCGACTTCGAGCTTTGCTTGTCTTTGCTCAGCACAGGCGTTGCTCGCTTTTGAACCCTCGGATTGTGCGTAAATTCAACTGTCACATCGATCTGGTTTCTTGTTTTTCGATCCGCAGACAGCCACGCTACTTTATGAAACTTGTTATGCTAGACTCCGCTACAGACTACTGCGGCCCCGAACGGATTTGCCCAGCCAGGGTTGGAAATCTCCATGCACGATTTTTATGTCATGGCGGGACAGCATTCATAAGAATGGCCCAATAGTTCCTAGAAACAGTCTTTGGACGTTTAATTATTGTCTGCCTTCGGGCGTGGGCTAAAGTAAAGGAAATTTAAGAATTTCATTAACTGCAGATTTTTGTGGTCGTTTATAAGGCAGCTGTATTACTTTTCCTAATTATCCTGGTCATAAATCGCGATCATGTTAGCTATTGCTTTCATTAGGACATAAGCCTAGCAAAGCTGTTTTCTCCACACGTACTGGTGCAAAGCCACTGTAAAAAAAAAATTAAAAATTGGTCAGTTTCTGCTTCGCTGCAGTCACAAATTACGAAACTACAATCATTCATGCTCTCCAGCAAAATGTCAATTACGTACTCGCGCAAGTGATGGACATGGCCGCCCAAATAAAATATTTATCTTTCAATACTTTTTCAACCATACACAATCAATCAAACGGATGTCAACACAAATCATTAATTGCTTATTTACTTATGAAAATATTTATGTAAGGCAATTAAAAAGAAAGGACTAAAGGTAAATGAAAAGTAGAAGTAGAGGAAAATAATTGGCAATTAATTAAAAATCTGACGAAAAGAGCAGTGAACTCCTTTGTTTTGTTGTTGCTTGAAGGTAATTACTTAGCAAAACAAGCAGAGTTTACAATAATTTAGTATAATTTGTTGGGCGGCATCAACTTCATGTAGCTTGTATACAAATGTGTGTGAATGTATTTATAGTTCGTAAAATATTTTTTACTTTACCAGGCTAAAACTCACTTTGAGCAATCAAAGCTTGTGGCACCAATTTTAAGAAACGAAATTGACCCCGGAGACATTAAAAATTTCTATTTTTTGACATAATTTTACATCGTTTACTTTAGCTGTGTGAGCACAGTAGCTGCTGTATTAATTGGGACAGCTAAAATTAAATGAGTTTTAATACGTTATGAAGATACAAGTGATGCCCACATTCTTTGCTAGTTAATTGATCACGCTAAGCTAAAAAGCTCTTTTAGGGCAGAATTTCATTTGATATTTCATTTTATTTTTTTTAGATAATTCGTGAACAAACTGAAAAAAGATGCGCGAAGGCATTTTATATTCAAGCGTTTTATACTCGTTGGACTCACAACCAAACATAAATATAAAAACAAAGAATCTTCAAGCGACATGTCCTGAACACTATTGACTCTTGAACAGGTAGTAATTTGAACTAGATTAGGTTTTCAGTGTTTATGAGAAAATTTCCAAGTAGCCTCCACCATAAGTCTGTGTGCAAATGTTAACTTCGTAAAAATTACCGCAATCATAGCATTAAGCTTGAGCGAAAGTCGAGTCGGACACCTCAGATTTTCTTGTCAACTGAATTTGAATGCTACGAATGTTTAATCTTGGAGTGCATCGAGAAACCTAACGCTTTTTCGGGAAACAATGAGAGGAGAGGATTGAGTTAGCGGAATGCAGGCTTAGGCAGAGAGGCAGCGACCTACCGCGGCTACACAGCCTTTCCCAGATCACCTTGTCCCTCAATCGTTGTCGTCATGTTTAATTAATGGCAGACCCAAGAAGTGTCCAGCTCCAACTGGGTTAGTCCTTAGAGACAGAGGTGGTAGTTGAGTGCAGTTTTGTGGACATGCGAAGAGATGTCTCGGCCACTGGTTGGGCACATCTGCATCTAACCGGCTGAGGTATGAATTTGGCCTGCTGCAGTAGCCAGAAAGAATATGGTGGTGCGATTCCACGTCAGGTGGTTGTATTACCAAATCGGCATTCACAGGTCGAGAGTAGGTGTAAGGCGAGACCGTCTCACTGTGAATGCCGTTGATGGCCTTTTGATATGTTGGCGGGTTCAGAGGTTGTTTTTTGGGAACCTCTAGACTTCGGCCGTCTCTTCATATAGATGCCTTCATCTTCAGGTGTGTGTTCGGGTTCCCGCGTCTGTGACACCCTACTAGGAATTACTTACAGGATCTGAGCATTTTGTTGCGGTATATCCGAATATTATCAGAGAAGAGCTCGGGAAATTAATAAAAGCTATGAGAAGAACAGTGGGGAAGCAGCACAAGATTTTAGCACGCCAAAAGCTTATTGGTATGGTACATTCTTAAGATCTACAGGCTTCTAAAGAATACTAGGAATTATCACAGTTATCCTTACAGGATAACCAGAAGCCACCTGCATGAGGTAGGAATTTGGTCAAGTGATCAACCCAGCTAAAGAAACACCGTTGCGCCAATTCCTTGACCTTGAGGCCGTTTTAAGAAGAAGCATGCTACTTTTTTTATGTATTCTTAATAAAATTTTTATAATTTTAAAAGCCTTTGCTTCAAAACCGTTGCTTTGAAAAAATAACCCTGTAAAGTTTTCAGGCCCGCTACTGTACTTGTATATATCCATATTATTGTGGTTGACCACAGGGGAGCCTGTGAACTAGCCACAGGGCTATTAAAATACTACGAACAAATCGAGCAGAGTTGTTGAAGAGAAATTTCGTAGTGGAGATACTGGAATATTTGGATAAATTTTAATTAATAAATGACGTTAACAACCTGTCAAAATTTGAAATTAATGACACAGTGATAGACCAGTGGAAAGGGATAAAATATATGTCATTAACTCTGTTGATGTTATACCACAAGCTTTTGGGTGGGTGCGTGTGTGTGCCGATAAACTGACGTTTGTGGCAGTAACAAATGCCGCTGCAAACCACGAAATTCTAACGAAAGTTAGAAAACCAAGGCAGGAGTAAGACTTTTTTCAAATGCGAATGCAACACCCAATGCAACAAATAAAAAAATCAACGAAGAAGCATTAAAAAGATCAGAGAAATCACAGAAATCATTGAAAATGATATTTCTACCATTGAAAAGCAAAAACAAGCAAACAATCACCAGCGACATGCAAGTTGTTAGAAAATAATTTCAAAAAGGAACGAACGGATTCTAATAATTCATCATAAATTACCACAGCAGCACAACTCCACTTACCAACACGCCACCGCTGCAGAGCCATAATGGCATAAACAAACAAACAAACAGTACACCTAAACAATTCAACCTAAAAAACTTGGTAATCAATGGCCAACGGCCCATGGCGAAACAGCCGCCATACACTACACTAGATGCCACTTATCTAGATGCGTGTACGTCCACTTGTTGGCTACCGATTATAATCAATCTTCCAAGATTTGAATAGTTTGCACTGAAGTCAATCTGCCAGCCAGGCCTACAAGGCAAACTGAAAAACGCACTGACCAACCAATCGCCACGCAATGCTACTGAATCACCCAGCACTATGGCACTTTGCTTGGAGCTACACGTACCCTGTGCAACAGCAAAGACAGCAGCAGGAGCGGCGACTTAACAAATGATCTGCTCGAGAAATGATTGTGCGCACACAGCGAAGCAGCGAACGTCGGTTGGCGGAGTTGAGTGCGCGCGCAATGCAGCGCCAGTGTTGCTTAGCTATTATGTACTAGCAATGATAAAAGTCACTAAAAAAGCGAAATAGGTGGCTTGTCATAACTCTATGGCAGCGCGTTTAAAATGAAATCAAATCACAGTACACATAAAAGCACACACACACACGTTGTTTTTATACGCATGTTGCATTCTCTTCGCAATTTTTCCCAATATGGCTGGTCCACAGATTATCGCCAGTATCAAGTTCTTCTTCCTTACATCTTTCAGTACGTTTTAATATTTTTTATTTTTATTTTTTTTTTGCTTTTTGTTCGCTGGTCTGCTAAGACACTAAAAAGCCTAATCCTCGACGCATTCACCATTTGTGACAGTTACATAAACGCATTGCTTTGCTCTTAGATACTCGCCCGTAGATTAAATATTATTTATATTTGCGTATAGTTGAGATGTGCGTCGATTAGGCACGCGGGATATTTACAAATGCAAACATATTTTAGAAATGATAAATGGTTTTGGTATTGGAATGTGAGTGGAGTCAGTTTAGCATGAATAGTATTTTAAACTAAAGATTCGTATAGAGAGATATGTATTTAAAATAACTACCAGTAAAAGTCTATAAAAATATGTAAGTTCTATATTGGTATGAATAGATAAGGCCTTATGCCTGGAGCTTCCTATGGGAAAATCTAATTTTTGGCATAAATGCCAGTTAGGCGGTTTTGCATTTTAAACGACGATGTGTTTATATTCAACGGAAACAACTTTGCGAAGTTTTGTGGACTGTGCATAAATCAGTGCGGAGTGAAGATAATGACGCTTGCTGTGAAAATTTCCCGTTTTCTGGTAGCTCCGGTAACGCTGTGCACCAATCGCATAAATCTACAGCAAGTCCCACAGAAAGGTTCTGAAATCCTTGCCCAGTAAATTTCAAACCCATTGAAATTGAATTCTAAGTGACTTTGGTTGAGATTCACTCGGAAGTGAATTGCAGAACCTGCTTGATATAATCTATAAATTTCAAAACAAAAGACTTTTGAAACAAACTTGCGAGAATATTTTTATTTCAGAAACATACAAGAGTTAATGAACTGCCCAATAACACTGGATCACAAATTTTATTTTGCTTTTTGTTCTCAGACGCCACTAACCCAATTCCTATGTAGAATGGCTAGCTGATTCCGAAAACTAGTTAATAATTCGATCTATGGATTTATTTCTGGGACTGCCACGCTAGCGGTTGGGTTAGGCGTAGGTGTTAAAACACTAACACAATGTTGCGATCAATACGGTTTTATACA
Source organism: Rhagoletis zephyria (assembly GCF_001687245.7). Taxonomy (NCBI): domain Eukaryota; kingdom Metazoa; phylum Arthropoda; class Insecta; order Diptera; family Tephritidae; genus Rhagoletis; species Rhagoletis zephyria. Next base: position 22,347 of record NW_016164827.1, on the reverse strand, counting down.
TTTTTTAGACTCTCCTACCTACCTACTTAAATACCTATGTACCTAGACTCACATATATTCTCTTTGAGTTGATGAGTGATGCATATTATATGCCACCTTCATTTCAATAACTTCCTAATGGTCTGGTATATTTTCAGCAAAGCAGCTTTATATAAGATCGGCACGTATAGCAGTATAATGGCTCTTTGTGACATTATTGTTGTAGAAATCCTTATGCTTGGTAAAGCTGAGCTCAACATATGCCGAATACCATAATCTTATTTACTCCAAATTCTCTCACCTAAACTGAGTCGGCAGGTTTTTTTAGACCTTGCAGAAATTTCGCATATGGAAATAAAACATGACAAAGTTCATTGCGTAAACCAAGTGTAGTGGTTAACTTCATATTGTATTTCAATAGGCATCTGTTGGCCTACATATGTGTGTGGGAAGGTACACATTTCCACCATTAAAATATAACTTGGCCTAAAAATATAAGGCAATTGCAAGTAGTTCAGTAGGAACTAAACAAGTATTTGAAACCTAAAACCATAACCTTCTTTTTACATAGTATGTACATACATATGGTTCTAAAATATTACATAAACTGAGATCTTCTTTATTCCCTTGGAAGCTAGAGCTTCAGTCGTCGTACAGGCTTTTCAAGCTTTCAGCCTAAATAGTTTTACTCATTACTGATTCGCCCTAGCATAAATACACATGCTTGCTAACACAAACATTCCCTCCATTAACTGGTGTATCCCCTAAATGTCAGTTATGGTCCGGCCGTCCCAACAGAAATCCGCAAATCCTAACGTCACCGTATTTTTAAAGGTATTTGAGTGCAGACCAACAGCTACCAGACCACTTCACCACAGGTAATCAAATTTTTTATTTGCATATACACACGTAATAATTTTCCTCAAATAAATCACTTACACTTGTTTTTATTTTCGAAAATTCTCTTATATATACATATATCCCTTCCGTGATTTTTGTTCCCCCGACATTCGAAGTAGAATTATTTAGTCGCTCTTGCCCCCTAGTCCTTTACTTTAAAACCATTTTCACTCAAAATTTTTACTTGAATCTAAAGGTCTATTAAGAGCGAGGTATATATATCAAAGCTCTAAAACATAGAGAAAAAAGACAGCATACAAAAATATTTTACAAAAAAGGCGCAGTTGAATAAAAAGTTAACACGCTTATTTGCAAAATTTTCCCACAAATGAAAGTAGACTACCTATAATCTGATAGCCAACAACTCCCTTATGAGAGGTGTTGCGCCTACTGGCGTGTTTTTGTATTTCATAGTAAAAATCTTTTACACTCAATTCTGCAGCTTGCGAAAATGTATGTTTGTACAGAGTAAATAAATGTACATATGAATGCATGTATGATTCTGTGTGAACATTTCAACTTTGCACGAACACCACCGCCATTAGAGCAAAGAAAATCACCAGCAAATGCTACAATTATGCAAACGATGTACGAAAAAGAAAAGCACTACATATTTACTCCCTAGTGATGTGCGGTTCCGAGTATTTCAAGAATTTTTCCGATTCCAAGGAGAACCGGATATTTTTAATTAATTATTCAAAAATTATTATAATTTTTTTTTTAATTTTGTACTCATTTCCTTAACGAACAACTTATATATCTACTAATCGAAAGTATTAGGCCTAGTGAATGTAAAAACGTTGGGTTGTCTATTTTTTCCCGACAAACGTATCGCGTTGGCAGATATTTTATTAAAAATATCCTGGCCAGGATTTTTTCAGACAACCCACTAGCATGTTAAATTTCAGATTAAGGAGATTTCATCCATTAAACAGATGGGCGAAGGTCGTGCCTTTGTCAGATCTCCTACTATAATACTTCATTGATATTTTTGCCACAAAATCTTTATAAAAATAAAATATGTACACGTTAGTGCGTTTCGTGGCCGACTTTTTTTGGAACGAATGTTCTTTCTACTTATTTTTCGATTATTCTGAGGTAATTTTTCGGTTCCTCCAGAACCGTTTTTTCGGATCTTTTGAAATCGAGTTTCGGTTTTACCGGAACCGTTTTTAGGTTCTTTTATTATTTATCTTTTGTATTCGAAATATGGTTCCTTCAGAATCGGTTTTTTTTGGAGTCGAGTTTCGGTTTCTTTAGAACCGATTCTTTGCTTCGGTTCTTGTAAGGACCGGCTCGTTTTTTTTCACTAAAGGACCCGGTTCTCCGGTTCCTGTTTCTCAGTTCTGTGCATCACTAATATTCACTGACCGACATATATAAATATATACATACATGTATTAAATTGCTACAATAATGTTGTTTAAAGATACAAAATCGCAGATTGCACCTACAAGCGGATACAAGTTTAATGCCAACAGACGTAAGAAAGCGAATATATGTACATACATTTAACATTTACCAGGCAGGCATTTGGTCTACGAGTATACGAGCCAGTCAACTTTGTTATGGCTACATACGAAAGCTGTGCGAAAATTAAAAGCAAGCAACGATGCAAAACAGCCATAATGCGGGATGTAGAAAAGCAGAGCAAAAATAATAATTACAACTTACATCGACAAGGAATTAAATTACATATACATACACGCAAGACAGCGAAGGAGAAACAAAAATAAATAATAACAAGTAATTTTTAAGCAAAAAACAAAACCGACTTCAATTCTCATATAAAAATATATATTCATATACAATATATATACTTCATGATCCAATGATCGGATCTAAACCAGATTAGTATGACCACCTCTACCACTACCTTTCCGATGGAGAAAGAATTAAAGAAATCGGTTGACTTGGTCCAAAGTTATGCGGTAAAATACATCAAAAAAATAATAATTCCGACGAACTGATAACCTCCTCCTTTTTTGGAAGTCGGTTAATAAATAGTAGGAAGCATAGACTGAAGTTCAAGCGCAAATAACCAACACACATCCACATACATATGCAAACCTTTAATGTAGTATCTACTAGACATGCGAATGAAATGATAGCTGAAAAAGAAGCAGCCACCAAAAACAAACAACACAGATTCGAAAAGAACAAAAAAATTCGAATAAATAACACAGCGAATTAAAAGGCGAGCAACGCAAGGTGAGCGCACAGCTGAAATGAGCTGGCGGAAAAAATTACAACCTGCCATTTTCAGGGCAAATTAATACACGCGCAACGCCGCCATACCGTGCTACGGCCATAGTTCAAACTATAGGTACATACACTTTTCTGTAGCATCACTTATACTACCCTACTACATCTACAAAAGCGCCGGCGTACGCCGTCCAAGCGGCAGTAATTATTTTCATTTGATTTATGCTAACCAAATTGACGGCCATGGCCAAGACGGGTTGCCAAGCGGCAGTGGCGACTAGCAAAAAGTAGACAGTGAGTATAGCAAAATTATATGTAGCGAGTTGGCAAAAATACCCACATATCGCTTTATTTTCATGCCTGCAACAGGCTTTGCAGGCAGCACACCAGTGGCAACAACAGCAGCCGCAACACTGGCAGGCGAAATCATCATCAGCGCCGATACGTCTTCATCGCTTGACTCCAACCAGCGACACACCGTGTGGCGGCAGTTCGTGTGTGTTGCAACTTGCAAGTGCAATCAGTGGAGCTTCACTCCACTGGGAGCTATAACGAGCACTCTGTGACGCATGCAACATGCCGTCAATTGTTTTGCTGGCTAAATGCATCCAACAGCGCAAGCGTCAGTCCCTTATTTGATGCATGAATTCTCTGTGTGTGTGCGTGTGTGTGTGTGTGTGTGTGTGTGTGTGTGTGTTTGCATAGCAGCGTATGTTTGTTTACACAGCACCTAATGGCACCACATGTGTCGGTGGTCGGGGCCGCAATGGTGTACATACTCGTACTCGTACACGTTGAATAAATAGCCAACAATCAATAGGAGAAATAAGGTGGCAGTGTGGAGATTTTGCAACATTTTGTTGCAAAGTAAGCGATGCGTGCAGACGAACAGTGGTACAAATTTAATGCTGAATAAAGCTTTACGTTACTCGTTGCTATAACCGATTCTCTGAGGGTTCTTGTACTCACAATTGAAGAAACGTCTAGACAGTTCACGAATAATAGATGTGATGTGTAACTTCAGAGGATTGCAGCAGATGTTGACCTACACCTTACGCACAAAGAACATGGAGTTTCCATAGACACTCTCAAAAAGATATGGGTATTTTCAAGACTCCTAATTATTTCGGATACTGTGCTTTAGGAATGTGAACGGCGACTTTTCCGAAAGCCTGAACTGCTCTAGAATGATACACTTATCTGACAAATCATGGGAACAAAAACTGAGCAAAAGCTGCCAAGCTCATTGAGAAAGCAGCTATTTTTGAATGCCGGCGGATTCTAGCATAAATAAGATATCCATGGAACTTTCTGAACCACTGCTGTCTCCCTGTCTCTCTTAACCGAAGTGCAGCAAGAGATGCCATCTGCTAACCCACTAGATCTAGTGGCGGAAGATCCAAAAATACATTCAAAGCATCATTTGGCATTGTCTGGATTGCTCCGCTAATGCAGGTCATACTGATCCTCTGTAATTTGCTAAGTAGATTAATATTTGAGGCCTTGCTCAAGGCCGGCCACCATACTATAATTCCATAAGGAGAATCGGTCTGACCACCGATGTGTAGATCCAGCGGCATATAGTCGGGCTCAAACCCCATTTCTTGCCAATGGCCCTCTTACACGAAAATAAGGACCCCTAAGAATTTTGCTTTATTCGTAAGGCTTAAAAGTCGCCCGCTGTTAGGGTATAGAAAACTACCAGATACCAGCAATCTGTTACGAAACGGTACGGGATAAAAGGATAACCCGTAGAAATGTAACAATTTGATGGGTTCCAGGTCGTGATGAATTGAATGTCAACGAAAGGGCTGCTACTCGCTCTAAATGCGGAACCGAATGCCACCAATTTGGCCCTCTGGGGTCCATTCATATACGGCAGAACTCCTATGAAGGTGGAGTCTGCTGGCGTATGCCAAAGGGTAAAAGGCATCCAAGAGAATCTCTGAACTACTACTTACTTAGCCTTCGCTGTTATGGAATAGAATGAGCCACTGAATACTTGGATTGGTAAAATGAGATTGTCACGTAAAACTCCAAACACTAAAATGATATTGAAGTGCATGCGTCCCTTAATCTGCCTAGTTGTTGTCATAACTGGCCACTTTTTGATTTATCGATATGGTAGAAGGACAGACTCAATAGCCGAAAATATTTTGCAACTGCAGAGACAAAACATGCTGTTTGGCGGGGTCGGACCATAAGAAGTGCAGTGTTAGCTAATTTGGGTTGAGTGGGCATGGGAAGAGGTTGTTGGTGTTTGGGGGAATCTCGACAATCTGTATACTCATTGGGTGTATCAAGGCCGTGTCTGAACAGAACTTGAAGAATAATTGAGCCAGAGGTGAATGGATTTATCTTGTCAGCCTAAGCTCTCTGGCAACTACAAATTGTGTTTGGACCCTGATGACAGCATTAACAGTGCGGGAGTCTGTATAGGTGGTAACAGGGTACCTTTGAATGACGTTGATTTCTAGAATGTACAGTCCCGAGATCAGTGGCATGCCTTGGTAGAGGCTACACTTCTAGCAAGTATCTTTTCGGGTTCGCACATCTGTAGCACCCAACTGACTTGCTAATGTTACCCTGGCGACATCAGAAGCCGTGTCGTGGCTGTGCGGAGGGCAATAGTGTGGCATGTCTGTAGCTTAAACCACAGCTTACTTCTAGTCCCCGGCGACGTCACAGGCACTGGATAGTTTAAAACCGGCCAGTCAATTGCCCTGTATGTTGCCAACAACGTTTCTTTGTCTTTACCCAAGTGCTGCCTGCAAGTGATTTGAGGATTTTGGTGCGACTCTGTACTTGATTAGTAATCGGTGTTTCGTGTGCCGAGATGGGAGCGGGCTGTCTAACATGACTTCTGATCCGAGTCTTCGAAGACTGTGGCCCCCTGCGTGCTGCCTAGCTTGCTTGGCAATAGCAATACAATCGCTGTGACCTCTTCCCACCGAAAGTATGGCCACCGGCGACACAGTTTATGTGCCATCTGGTGCTAGTAGCTATTTCTTCCGCAGAGTTCTCGTTTTTCTAGGGTCACTATTCGCATCGTTATACCGTATAAACTGATCCAGATGCTGGTCTTATCGGAGTTTGAAATCAGAATATAAAAATATGATCAGATTTTCTAATCTCAAAAATTTACCAATTAGTCATCCTTTGAATTCTTACTCCAAAGTCGGACTCCGCAAACCAAAATTGGTTCATTTTAAGCTTTAGTTTAAAAAAAAATTCTTTAACATGCGAAATACAGAATTTTGCGGACAAAATTCTGTAAGAATTTTGGCAGAACTCTTTTTAGACATTCCATTTCATAAATAGTTTACCACTGTCCCACACATGTTTCCTAAACAACAACATGCAAGCAAAAAATGTTTACGCAGAAAGCACAAATACACAAAAAAGAAACACACCAAACGCAAATCAAAAAGATAAACAGACAGATTGGCAGAACGCGACAGATAACCAATGAAGCGAACAAACGGAGCTAGCCGTTGAGCTGCCTATGAGGCAAGAAGAGCACGCGCAAATTCACGCAACTACAACAAAAAACAACCAAGCTTGAAAGACACATGAAAATCGCTACAAAGGCCAATAAAAGAAAAAACAAAAGCACACTCACACCAAACCAGAACAAACAAGCAAGTAAAACAGAGAGGCAGAATAACGTGAGGAACTCGATTGGGGCATGCAGCCTGCAGCCTGCAGTTATAAACTGCGTGAGAAACACACCTGCTCTACGGACAGACGCACAAGCAAAGCGCGATATAGCCAAAGCAATGGGGGGAAATGTACGCCGGACGCCGACGACGACGCAGATCACTTGGGCTGTCCGAACGCTAGGCGCATTGTCGGCGGCGGCGGCGCGGACTCCACTGACCACTGCTGGCCGACCATTCTATATGCGTATCCGTGTCCGCCGGCATGTCCCAGCGCACAAGTCGCTTGTTTGACAGCAAAGCGAAGCGAGGTAACTTGCTCGAATGCTTGTATGTACATACACTATCTTGGCGTTGCATCTTTTGCGCGTTGCTGTTGCTCCTGCAGTAACTGTTGCTGGCTGTCTGCACTGTATGCCCCCAGGCTATGTTTACATATATACGCCGCGCCATTGATATGTACGAGTATTTTGTTTTGCTGCCGCACCGTCACAATATCACTGCTCCACGATATGTCTTGGACTTGTTGGTTGCCAAATGTTGTTGTTGTTGGTGTTTTCGTTGCATGTCACGAGATATCATAAAATAAGCAGCAGCTCCTTTTCAGCCAATACAAAGGGTTCTTTCTTGTTTCTTCTTGTGCTCCTTCATCACTCCTTCTCCTGGCATTGACAATGGCATTGGCATATTTTTAACAAAAATCTCCAAGTTGCGCCATGCAATTATGAGCACGATTATATTTTATAGCCGCTTTGGTCTGACTGACTGCCCGCCTGCTTGCCTGGCTGGCTGGCTGGCGCATAGAAAAAAGGGAATAATTAAATTAATACTCGCAGACAAATTCCAATGCCAATAATAAGAATTAATGCAATCAAGCAATGGCAGACATCCCATCGCTGACTGACTAAGTGGCCAAATGACTACTTTGAGCATTCGAAAAACTATAACAGCAGTAATCGTAAAAACGCACGTGATGTTCTTACAGGATGAAGCAGGCACTCACTCACTCAGTAGGAATCGCCGCAGGGACAATCAACGCATATTCATACGCATTCGCATTCCATTTTGGGCGCGCAACAATGTTTATGATGTGTTCAACTTAAATTTGGAATTCGTTCGTTTGAAATTGCAACATTTTTTGCTACTTAAAAGGGAATTTGAAATTTGTTCATTTCTGTGCATATTTGTACATTTGCGGAATAATAAATGAGGGGAACGCATATTTTTGAGTAATCATATTTTTATTATTGTGGACGTGTTGAATTCATAATTTTTTGAAACTTAATTAATTGAATTCTTCTTCTTCTTCTTCATTGGCTCTGTAACCGCCTAAGCGATTTTGGCCGAGTTCAACAAAGCACATCAGTCGGTTCTCTTCTGTGCTAACTGACGCCAATTGGGAATGCCAAGTGAAGCCAAGTACTTCTGTACTTGGTCTTTTCATCGCAGTGGGGGCCGCCCTCTTCCTCTGCTAACAACAGTGGGTTCCGAGTTGAATACTTTCAGAGCTGGAGCGTCGTAAAGGCCCGTAATTCTTCCGCAAAATCTTTCTCTCGAATACTCCAAGAGCCGCCTCATCGGATGTTGTCATTGTCCATGCTTCTGCGCCATATACCAGCACGGGCATGATGAGTGACTTATAGAGTGTGGTTTCTCAGTTCTGACAGACCTGTTGGTATTGCTCAACATCATTTTACAGAGCCGTATCAGTTTCGCGGGGATTCCAAATTCAGACATCGCGGCGTACAGGCAACTCTTTTTAGTGCTGATAAGTGTCGATCCTTGTTTCGCGAGAATTTTCCAAGATTTTACGTATTGTGAATACGTGGTCTATGGTTAATTGTCCAGGTCTAAAACCACACTGATAAGGCCCAGCCAGTTCGTTGACGATGGGCTTCAATCTTTCGCACAATACGCTCAATAAAACCTTATAGCTCATGGTTAAAAGGCTATTTCAGCGGTAGTTGGAGCGTATGGCGGGTTCGCCTTTCTTGTGAATTGGGCAAAGCAATCTTTGAAACTGGTAGTGCATACAGCCATGTTTCGTTCCCAGCGAAGTCGATCAGCTTCAGTCCGTTATCGGACGTTTCGTCGTGGAGGCTGGATTTTCCGACAGTGGCGCCAAAGATCCCTGAACACTTTATCCATCTCTTACGTCGGGGCGTGGGCGCGAATGAGCGAGAAGAATCTTGCTTTGATGTGGATTGTGGCGATACGGTCGTTCACCGGAGTGGAGGCGACGGTGTCTCTTCACCACCAAAAATCCAACACCGAATTTTCACTCCTTCACATGCCAGCTGTAGTCGGCGTCACAAGACCCTACGTATTTCTTGCCTTGTTCCGTCCATAGTATTTCTTCGATGGCGGTGATATCAGTATTTGTCTTTACGAGTACATCAACTAGCCTCGCAGAGGCACCTGCCCCATTAAGGGTCTGGACATGCCAGGTGCATTCCCTTAAATCGTAGTCCTTTAAACGTGTCATGGTGGTCTTCACTAGATGTGGTTTTTACGTGGCGGGTCCAAAACACAGCGCACGATCCATGTAGATAAGGGTAGCTGAACCAGCTGATCAATGGATGTAACTGGACAGGCTATCCAAACTGCCAGGTTAATTATCACACCATGCCGCAGTGAGACGGAATTATTTCTTACTTTCTTCCACTGCGAGCAACTTTAGTGGCAACACCATCAACTTGTCTTCAGACATGGATAATTTTGCGCACTGAGGTAGCAATTGGCGATCTCATAAGCATGTAGGCTTTCCCCAATAAGCCAAGAGCAACATTGAACCTTCCCTTATTTACAAATTTCGAAGGGGCGAAATATTTTATCCAAAACATAGCTGGAGCTATATAAATAGTCGTGCCTCTTGTGGAGTTTTAATCCCACTCTAGTGGGTTGACATTAATTGACACTTTTTTATAGCAGCGCTATTTTACGAGAACGCCAGTAACGCCAAATACGATATTTAGCCGAGTAGGAAATCAACAGAAAACTTCCTGACGAAGGTCTCTTCAGAAAGTTTTTGAGCAGAACCGAAACTTGGTTTATCTGGCGGAAAAATAATAATTTTTCTAAATGTCAAAACCCAAGATTTCCGATTTTCTCTCAGTTCTTAATATTTCGTGTGATGACTCATCAGTGCAGTAGTACTTTTTACCGATATTCATAGGATTGTGGTACTGAAATGCTAAATCCAGCGTGGGCAGTGCTCATATCAAAGCACAGCGAGGCTATAATAAATCTTGTCTACGTATTGTTAAAAACATCATTAAGAAAAATCAGTTTGATGTGAACTGTGATGAGCTGTTCGTTTACGACTAAACTATCATTTTCAAATTGCCTAACGATTATTTGCTTGTGTTGAACATCAGCAAATTAATCAAACACTTAGTATAGATTACAAATTTATGTGCTGTTTGAACAAAACAACATTTCTACTACAACTAACAACACATTTTAGCTTCAAGCTATTTTTTCGAAACACTTGTTTCGTTCGCTACGCGTTTATGACGCAGAAAATTACATGGAACCATAAAGTTGTTGATGTAAAAATGGTAACTTGATACCTTAGCCAACTAAGCCACAAATGTAACTGCAAGAAACAGCTCCAAAAAAATTTCAAATCACACCGGGTAGTACAAATTAAATTGGCGTCATTATTCAAGCGAACGATCAACATCTTATTTTCGTTGCTATTAAGATTAAGCAAGAATTGAGTTAAGACAAAAAAAAATACACAACTACCTTCCAGAAAAAAATAAAAAAATAAAAAATAAAAAAACGCAGCAAACAATAAGTTGGATGCCCTACTGCGCAAACTCCGGCACAAAAAAAGAGACTTGAACAAAAACAGCAGCTTAGATCGTTGCTGGCTATGGTCCAGCGGCGAGTGACAATCACTACCGCAATGTGGATTCTATGAAAAACCCAGCGGCGTTAGTGCCATGCCACAGCACACGCAGTGGGAGATCTTTTAAGCTGAAACGCAGACGAGCAGAGCAAAGCAAGCCTGCAAGAACCTGCGTTAGTTCGCCATAAAAGTGGAGCTGAGTTTGACGCTGGACCAAAAGTTACGTGTTAATGTTTTTAAGGGCAGCCGCTAAAGTTGTAGCGCCAACAACTTTGTGGTCGTCGTCGTCCTCGTCGTCGTCGTCAGTTAGTTGACACACGCGCCTGTGGCACGTAAATTTTAAAGTTTTTTTTTTTAATTTTTCTCAAATTTTTCTACTTCACTCTGCTGAGATTTTCATTGCCGCATTTATCATTCATTAGTAAATTAAAAAGCGAGATAAGAAATAAACAATAATTACAGCAACAACAATAATGATAGTAATAATAAAATCCAGCCATCGCATTTGAATGAAAGGTGCAAACCAAATATGTATAAAGGCTCTACTTCAGAGCAGAGGGTGACATTGTGGAAGGCTGCAAACCGCACTCATATCATTACAGTTCACTTCGCTGCATTTCGCCGCAATTTATTTTTATTATTTTCATTTTTAGTTAACCATCTACGGCAATCATTATTATTACCCCTCTATTATTTTGTACGCTCGCTTACTCGCTTGCTTATGAATTCACTTTTTCATATGGATGACAATCTTTTGTTGAAAATCACAGTGGCTCCATAAAGATTTATATCCTGCTTTGTCCTTTTTATTCGTTGTTGTTTGGCTGATCCCCTTTGCTTTCTTCGCTGTGTGTTTTTGGGGACAAAACATTTTTTTAAACTAAATCGAAAGTGACACTACCTGGGTGTCTTTGAATTTGTGTTTAGTTTGGTAGTGAGTAAAATATGTATAATGTTTTAGAAATTATTTTATTAGGCTTTCAGTCCGGTAGACGTGTTATCTCAAAACATCTGGCGTCGTGGAGGTTAATAAAGTGAGTGTAAATTTAAAGAAATGTATCTTTAATAGAGTAATATCTCATTTTGTTATTAAAATGTCATTGAACTTTTTTCAGTGAGATATTAAAATGGAAGCCAAACAATGCAGCTGAGGTTAAAAATAAAGATAATATACACCAACCTCAAGAAAAAATCTTTTGAACATATTAATTTTTCAATGTAGCAGCTAAGAGTAGTTTTGGCGAAATATCGTCTACAAAAGGGCACACACATTTAAATACACTGTATGGTTAGAAAAAGATATTATTAACTGAATTTAAGCCGCACGTAAACGAGTTTTTTATTTCATAAAGACTTACAGCGCAGTTCTGGCTAAGATAGTTGGAAACTTTTTTCATTTTTATTTTTATTTTGGTTTTCTTTTCTATAATTTTCTTTTTAGATCTTATTGAACCTTACAATTTTTTTTTAATGCAGTTATTTATTCCTTTTTCAGCTGAATTTTCTTTTAATTCGTAGTCTATTTTTTTTAAGAAGAATATTTTTTATTTCATTTAATAGTTTTAGGAACTTAATTTATTTGTTTCTTTTCTAATTTAATTTTTTTAGTTTATATTATTTTAAAAAGAAAAATACTAAAGAAAAAATATTTCGTTTTAATTTTATTTAGTTTTAAGGAACTTTATTGATTTTACTTTTTTAATTATTTGTTCTACCTTTTTAATTTATTTTTCTGGCAAACTTTATTGTTTAAAAGGAAAACTGGAAATTTTCAACTAAATTAATTTATAGGATCCTATTTTACCTTTTTTATTTTTTATTTCGTTACATTTTTTATAGTTTTTCTTTTATTTAATTTCTAGGAACTTATTTTATATATTTATTATTTAATTATTTGTTTTTCCATTTTAATTTAATATTTTTAGTTTTTAGAATTTATTGTTTTAAAAATTAACAGTTTTTTTCAATTTTTTTATTTTTTATTTAATTTAATATTACTTAATTTTCTTTTATTTTTTATTTTTTATTGTTTTTAAAAGAAAAATATATATATTTTTTAGTTTCATTTAATGCTAAGACCTCCTCGTTAGCAGATCTTTCAATTAGTTTTTTCTAAGGGCAAACAAGATCTTCCTAGATTGTTGCCAAAATTTACAGTTCTCTTACGAAGGCCTCTGTCTTTCGAAAGCCTGTGCTGATTCGAAACATAGTTGCCAGAATTTCCCTGTTAAGTAAATGAAGGAATCGCCATATATTCCTATTCTCGATCTCGCATTCAATGATGGTCAAGACCTATGAGACTAAACATCGCTACATCAGTCGCTTACTGCTCCTACCGAAAGTTTAAAAGAATATTGAAAGTGTTAAAAACTCACTCTCAAATTAGTGGATTCGAATTCGGAGACATATTTATTCTTATATTTCTCTGAAATATAAAAGTCTAAAGCTTAAGGTTCTAATTAAATTAGGTTAGGTTATGCATATGCTACAGGGTGTATATGGTAAGATTTATATTCTTGCCGCAAGAATACCAAACGCATAGAGGCTAGTCAGAACCCCCGCCAACAGCGCAAGCGCGAGTGCTTCAACTGTTTCTTTAATGGCAGTTATTTGTGTCAGACCACCCCTCCCCCAACCCTACTTCCAAGTTTTAATCTATCCGTTAAAAACTTCATTGCTCCCGTTTTCGAGTTACCCCGCCCAACCCTTGAGGAAATTTACCTAAGCTAACAGAAGCTAATTTGAGCCATTTGGGAGGCGAAGTAATCCGTATGATCTGAAATAAAAGCAAAGCCCTCCAGAACTCCCGAGTGTCCAGTTTTCGAGCCTATTAAGCAAACATTCTTAATCTGATTGCACATTGTGCTGTGCTTGGCTGCAATCAGTTGCAAGCGCTATAGTCGCTTAGTTAGTGTATCCACCAGAAAAGAGATGAGGCGTAGAAAGGTAGCTAAATTATGATTTCGTGGAGCTAATAAATTACTTATGCAGAAGACCGCATCACCTACTATTACCTCTCCTGCTGTAGAATATATCAACCGATGACTTTCTTGCCCTTTCCTCCATGTTTGGATTCCACGACAGCTTCCTATCCAGAATCAGTCCTAAGTACTTCACCCTGTCTGAGATCTACAGGCGAACACCTCTGCTAGAGAGAACAAACATGTTGAGGAGCCTACAATTTATAGAAAACAGGCCAGTTCTGTCTTGCTGGAGTTGACGGCGAGGTCTCGGTTAGCCGACTTTCGAGCTATCAAGTTCAGATAACCTTGAACAGTAGATCGACCATTCATGAGCGATAATGAAAGAAAATCAACATACGATGCAAATAAAGGGAAAAAATAGAAGAAATGTGGAATCCAAATAAAGAGCAAAATGCCCGAATACGAAAGTGTAAGTCATTTATGCCCCAATACCAAAAACTACATATTGGGCTTCCAGAACATTTCGATAGAAATAGGGTCGGTTATGGAAAGTAACCTCTCTGCTAAGCAGTGTTCACAGCGAAACTAAAGGGTAGTGCGCACCGTCGTTGTGAAAACTATCGCACATTTGCTAAATACTTAACAGAGCTTCTCCTCCGATTATTCACTCTCTGCCCTGGAAGGCCCCGGCTGGTCTCTTTTTGCATGTTCGGCGCATTGAGAGGCAAGGAGAAATCATATGTCTACAGTTTTTAATATCCATTCCAGATCTTTATTACTTTAATTTCCTTAATTCTGTTTCAAGCCTATCATTTGCTTTTTTCTGCTTAGCACAAGAAAAACTTCAATTAAAATCAAATCCATTCTAATTCTTTCAGTCAATATGTCCGTCACTAATTTGATATATGCTAATTACCAAACTAGGTGTGATTTATTGAGAAGAACTTAAAAATTTATTCAAATGTACAGCTAATTACCATAAACCCTTCCGTGTCGCTCACATCGACTTATTTGTGACGCTTAAATTTTAATCAATTTTACACCGTGAATTTTCACACACCGTTGAGTGAGCAATGCAGCGTGCCAGCTAGGAATGTTAGTCCCGGGATTCCGAGATCCCGGCCCTTTATAGGTCCCAAAAATCCCGGGATTCTTGGAAAATAATCCCGTGATTTTCGGGATTTATAATTTGCACTTTTGGTAATAATAGAAACTGCTTTTCTTGACCAGTATTGGCTATATTTCTTTTTTATTTAATAATTAATATTTTTTTATAAATGTTTTTCACTCTGACGTTAGTAATTTAAAAACGATTAAACAAACTCAGTGAAATGTGCCTAGAGGATAAATATGGGTACCAAATTAAAAATTTTAATTTTTTTTCAATTCTAAGGAAATTTCCTCTTTCAATTGGTACCCATATTTTTATTCTACATTTCATTGAATTTTTTAAATAATTTTTGGAATTAATCAAATCTATGCATTTCAAGAGAAAAAATGAAAACGCCACTTTAAATAAAAAAGTACGTTTCAAATTAATTTATTTATTATTTGTTTTATGGTAGGAGAGATGGAAGCAATTTTTTCGATTTAAGTTGTTGAAAAGTGATGACTATCTAAACCCCGGAACTAATCCCAGGATTCCTGGATTGTGATAATGAAATCTCGAAAATCCCGGGATCGTAAAAATCGAAAAAATTAACATCCCTAGTGCCAGTACACCTAGTGATGTACACATGCATAAATATGTGTGTATATACATTAGACTGCAGCACTCCCCATACAAAAAAAATCGGTACTGTTTTTCCACTGGAATTATAAAATCGATTATATTTTACGACATTCACTAAAATATCTCGCAAAATGTTAAGATTTACTTGAGCTGGACCGATTTGAAAATACCTTTAAAAATTTAGCGTTTTATAAATAAAAACAGTTTTTTTTTAATAGTTTTTGAAAAAAAATTACCTCAGATGACTAAACGGTTTAAGCTTAAAAAATTTCCATAAAAATATTTTAAAAAAAAAATGTTGGACGGAATCATAATATTGAGATTTTTGATGCTGTTTTTGAAATTTCTTCAAAGACTGGTTTGAGAAAAACTTGAATAACTCAGCCAAAACCGTACCAATTTAAACTTATGAGGTATCATTGGTAAGGTATTTTCTCAACCTTTTAATTTCTTTGCGAATAAGCTCATTCAAACTATGAAAGAGAAAGGTTAAATAGACGAGATCGGTAAATTTTTGGATCAGTTATTCAAGTTCTTCTTACATAAATCTTCGAAAAAAAGTTAAAAAGCATCAAGAATGTCATTATTACGATTCTGTTAATAAAAAATTTTAATATTTTTATGTAGATTTTTAAAGCTTAAACTGTTTTGTCATCTGACGGGATTTTTTCCAATAAATCCTTTAAGAAACTATTTTTATCCATAAAAACCTCAATTTTTAGAGGTGTTTTCAAACCGGTCCAGCTCACGTAAATCTTAATATTTTTCCGAAATATTTTAGTAGAAGTCTTAGAATATACTAGATTTTGTAGTCCCGCCGGAAAAACCGACACTTTTTTTGGTGATGCAGTCTAATGTATATGCATGTGACAAGAAATACCAAAGCTACGCACGCCATGCAACATTCATACAATTCAGCACTCTGCTTCTCCGATCCTCCTTCCAGCTAGCGCACATCTCAATGCCATGCTTGGGTGACCGTGTCAAATGTCACATATCATAATAATTTGAAGGGGTGAAGAAAAAAAATAAGAAATTTTTTACACCAAAAAATTCCCGCACATATATATTCCCGCACAGCTGTAACGGCTACTTGCCACGCCATTTAAAGGGCGAATTGTTCAGCTTCACTGCAGCCACCATTTGTTGCACCTCCAAACACCATCAAAATAAACACATATCCGCCGTTGGCCCCTTTTTCGTTGCGTTGTTTGCGGCACCCTTTTTCAACGCGTCTTCACCCTCTTTCGCCTTCTACATGACTTCCTTAGTGCATATTTGTATGTGAGTGTGTGTAAATGCATACTCAACTTTTTCTTGTGTGTTTATAGCTGCCACTAATGAGGTGTGGCAAATTTGTTCTATCACCTAGGCCTATCACTTGGCAAGTATTGAGCGCCGAAAAAACGTTTGCCTGCGTGTTTGCTGTCAATAAAGACTTATATTTTATGACTGCATTTCCGATGCGCATCACTTCAACTATATAAAAATCTATAGTGGATATAACTTTTGAAGAATTATGTATTAACTTTGTCAGATTGCATGATTACCAAGTGTTAAGGTGAAGTAAATATTATTCGGAAATATTTTTCGTATTTATATGCACTCTGGTAAGTATGTAAGCATGTATGAGGCGACTTTCCCATATTTTCTGCCGAAGAGGTTATTACGCTCATCAGCAAGGACTGCCGCTTTGCCAGGAAAATTCAGACGGGGGTCCAAAATACATCCAGCTGGAATGGAGCGGGCTGCAATAGCAGTGACAATCCTGCGGAACTTACGCTTACCTGCGTGAACGTCGGTTGGTGTAGAGAGGGCAGAGAAACTTACGTATTTCATATTCGTTTTCACTTTCGAATCCTTATTAGTTCTGCTTTCCAATTGGTCCTCTTCTTCATATTCCTCCTCATATTCGTCTTTCACGATACAAATTTCTGAACTGCACTAAAAAAAAAATAATGTTTTCTACCAGCGATCTCGAATATCCTTCTGAGGCTAGAATCAAAAAAAATCCTCCCAAGCTGATTGTCGGTACAGAAAAACTATTTTGAATTGTCAAATGAAATCACTAAAATCATAAAACTCTTTCACATGCAGGTCTTATGTGTCTTCTCCTGTATGAATGTGCACATCTTTTATGATACATAATTCGAAATACTTACCATTATATTTTTAGCACCAAAGTTCATGACCTTTATATTTTCAACACATTTATCTCGCACCTACTCAAAAACAAATTATTTTCTATTAAAAACTCAATGTAGCCATCCATTGTGCACCTTTTGTCTATTCATATGCCATTGCTTTTGCTATATTTAGATTTGAGATTATTCCCTCATAAAATTTGTCCAATTTTCCAAATATTTGTTCTGGTTAAATTGCTGTTGAATTGCTTGTTGACAATTTGTTGAAAACAGCTAAAAGTGGAATTATACACAAAAAATGCCACTGAAGAAATGCCAATGAATTAAATGAAAATCTCTTGAGGATTTGCATATCATTACATAGTTAATTGTCTAAGGTATTCGTGCGACATTACTATGACACCTTGGGAGTTTTCCATCTGTTACCGGCCAAACCTGATCTTAGGACAAACTAGTTTTTCCTAAATAAATATAAAATAAAATAAAATAAAATTAAATTAAATAAAATAAAATAAAATTAAATTAAATTAAATTAAATTAAATCAAATTAAATTAAATTAAATTAAATTA
>NW_016164827.1:0-3669 GCF_001687245.7 Rhagoletis zephyria | reverse complement strand
TAAAATAAAATAAAATAAAATAAAATAAAATAAAATAAAATAAAATAAAATAAAATAAAATAAAATAAAATAAAATAAAATAAAATAAAATAAAAGGAAAGTAATTAAGAGAAAATAAAATAAAAGAAAAAACATTTGTTTAAAGTGCAGATAAATATTAAAACCTACTTGAGAAAACATCACTTAATATGTTTTAAAATATGGTTTTTGTACTTTGACGCATTAGAGAGAGCTGATGTATCTACTTACATTCTGAAGTTAGAAAACTATGAAGAAAAAAACAAACATCAAATCAACAGATCGTGTTTTCAATGCATTCTCATCAAAATCTCAAGCAATGCAGGACATAACTCCCATTAAGCTCACGTTTACTCGCCGCCCATTCACCCCACTGCCTTGAATTTCTCGTTTTGCATCACTTTAAATGCCATTCCGCGCTACATTTGTAAGTAAATAACGCGCTCGAGTTTTTTTTTTGTTTTTTTTTTTCTTTTAACTTTTGACTTCGTCTCGCAGCGAATCCGGCATGGACATGAACTGTGCATGTCTATTTGACCGTCTTATTGCCGTCTGATTGTCTGTCCACTAGTCCGTCCTACAGTTTATTATTGCAGTACTTGTGCTATTGCGATTGTTGTTGTTGCTGCTATGTCTGTGTCTGCGCCTGTATCAGTGCCTGTGCGCTTTGCTTGTCTCGTTTGGCTGCTGCATGCCACAACAACTTCACTCCAGTTGGTGCGATTTTTGCACCTGCCGGATGAGCGATGCCACAATATTTCCTTCCACCGCTTGGCATCCAAGCATTGTTGACTGCTGCTGCTGCTGCCGCCCTAACTCCTCTTCAGCTCTCTTTTGCCCAGTGGCCGCAAAAATGCCTTCACGTCGTCGTTAAAGTTCGCGTTTTGGTTTAAATGCGCGTAAAGCGCATTGCCCCCGAAGGTGAATTGAAGGTAAAATTCCAGCTCCATACATCTTGCAACATGCAAGGTCTACTGCACAAACATACACACATACTTGCATACATACAGCTATAATCGTGCACATAGCTCTTCTGCTGCACGGGTATCTTGCATCTTCCTTTTTGCAATTTTTTTTCTTCATATTTTTGGATTTGTTGTTGCTGCGGCTGCTGCCGCCTGAGACGAATTATGTTTGACTGTGGCAAAAGTCAGATAAGCGCAAATGATTTCTGTTACAAAGCCACCACTCAACTCTGTTTTGCTTTATTAAAAGCTGTAAGATATGCATAATTCTTTGTTAGCCGACAAAAATGATCTGCTTGTTCCGCCAAAATTCCAGGTGTTTTCCATGGTTTATGTCATTTTGCGGAATTTTCGTCGCCTGCGGTTGGTTGGGTAGGTTATTTATGAAATTAACTACGCAAACAGCTGAATTTGTAAAATAAAAGGTTATTGAGAATAATAACAGTATCGAAATTTGCTGTTGCAGGCCTAAATATTATTTCATTTGCAGGAGAGCACCCTTCAAAATTTTTTTAAGATTTTTTTTTCGCTGTTCGCGACATCCGATTTCAGTTACGTAATCCTTGGAAGCGCTGAGGATGAGGCTACCCTCTTGTTTGAGTGGGTTTAAGTGAGAAGGCGAACAACGGCAGAGAGCACAATACAACAGAGTTTAGGAAGCAGGTTGGAAGTGGAACTTTATCTTTATGTAAAATATGGAATGTCGCTTGCTTTACAAGATAAGATCAGATGATGGTATGGTACTTGGTTCATTGGAACAGCCGGGTGTATCACCCATACCGCACTGACTGTTGAAGTCTACAAGCTTTGTATAGACATGACAACTGGGGAAAATACAACGCTTGAATGATACTGTCACGCTAGTAAGATCCCTCATTTCGAAAACTGTCATCCCGTCAATTGCAGCCGCCAATAAAGAGGCCAAATTCAAGACCAACATCCTTCGTTGGGGACAGGTTAGTTCAAATTAAAGTCCTCGGTCCTGGCATGGTGCATAATTGACCATGAAAATTTGTCCTTTGTAATGCCACTATGTATACAAGAACAGTACCGGATAGTTCCTAAAGGCTGGCTGAAATTATTCCACCTTCATCATCATCTAAACAGCTGCGGCATCGAAGATCATGATAACAAGTTTCACTGTGTAAAAGTACAGGATACGATCGCGATATTCGCACAGCCAACAGTGTATACAGCATTTCCTTGCAACTCTCCATCCTTGGCGTGAGCAGCCTCAACTACCACCCATTCCAGCACCTTCCGCGTAATGTTTTAACAAGTACTCTCCTGACATACATCGACCGGCGCTCACCAGTACCCAGCGTTGGCTGGTGCCACCGAACGATCCACCAGCGCATCTAAAGGCGCTAACCAGTAGCCTCACCACGAGAGTGCCTGATTGTCCACCGATACCGAGAACAGTCACCACTGCTCACTATCTCCGTTATTGCCATCATTGCTCTACAGTTCTCTCTCTCTTTCGGGTCGTCAAGACGCCTGCCCGCTTACATACAAAGCCATACTTACGTAAGTATTCGACGATAACTCATTAAAATGCTGTGTTTTGATTGGCGACGGGAGCAGGTCCTTACTTGAATCTGAATTACCTGAGCATTATACCAGTTATCGGCCAAATCTACCTCATGATTTCTAACGGCCAGTGTACTATCGAAATAATCAAAAAAGCTACAGTTGCAGACCTGTAAGCCTAAGAAGACGCACTAGTTTAGAAAAGCGTAACAGTTGCACATTCCTGAGTTTTGCACCTTGCTTGTGGAGCTCATTTGAAGCTTAACTGTCCATGAGTAATCTACAGATAGTCCCATCTACCCCTTTCTCAATGAGACATATTTTAGACATGTTACCACCTTGGAGTTTCGAAGTAAATAAGCACTCCTCTGTTCCCTGGCTCCATTCATTAACTAAGCCATAACTCGTATTACCGAACTTTTTTTGAAGCAACCAAAGATTTGGATAAACTTTGCCGTAAAGAGAACAAAAGTATATTTTAATATTTAAGAAGATGAATGACCAAATATTTTAAAAATGTCTGACTATTTATTTTATTTGCTCTTCGTCTTCAAGACCACCTGTTTCACAAAAAAAAGCACTTAACGCCACAGTCATCGCCTCAACAAACCTAAATAAACAAATTTTGAGAGATTTTCACGGATTAAGTTGTCTAGCAAAATCAGCTGGCACCGGCACCGAGTATTGATTAAATCGACATCAGTTCACACGGCGAGAAGAACCTTAAACATTGGCTAGCAAATGCCTGAGAGAAGTGGAAGGAGTATGCTTATGAAATTCCCGTAAACTGGTATATTAAAAGGTGCATATGGATGGTCATGCACATTACCAAAGGCACGAAAAACAGCAACTTCATTATGCAAACAATCAGCAAAGGTGAAAAGAATCAGAAAGATAGAAAAAAAAAGAACGAAAACACTCCAAAAAAGGGTCCAACAAATCAACCAAAAAAGATGCTATACAAACAAATAACTAGCCATACATATGTACATATTTACATAAGAACGTATAACAGCTGCAATATTCAGCGTTCAATGTCTCATCATTAGGTTTCTGGGTTTCTACTCGCATATACATACATAGTAAATCGCCATTAAGAATCACGCGAGCCGCCGATCATCTTCCGCACGAACATTGCGTTGGGCGCATTCGAAGA
>NW_016164826.1:9504-29902 GCF_001687245.7 Rhagoletis zephyria | reverse complement strand
AAACAATAAAAGTCAGATTTAACTTTTATAATTGACCAAAAAAATAAAAATCAATCACATCACATTGCTATATACAAATGTTAAAAAGACCAATTCTTTCCGATTGACTTTTTGCATTGAAATTTTGAAAATAACTATTATTTTCGGTCCCTGCCCATAATATCTACGATGCATGTAATCTGCCTATGTATCGGTGTGTAGCAGGACAACGTCTGCCCGGGCTACTAGTACATCATAAAAATACATCCGCTTACCAAATTTGAGTCGGATATCTCGAAAACTGAGGGACTAGATTGCGTTCAAACTAGGGTGTTCGGTTCTTCGGTTCCTGATTTTGAAATTAAGAAAAAAACCGGTTTTATTTAAAATAGTTTTCATACAGTGATTGTATGTATTAACAGTGAAAATAGCTCTTATTTAGAAAAGAGCATAAAAATAAGTACACATTTTTTTAGATCAAAAGTAAAAAAAATAAAAATCCGTGAAAATTTCACGTTTGGTATCTTTTTAACTTTTTTTTAGTACTTTACTGCATTTTTTTACATTTTTCGGTTTTGAGTAGTGCTCTTGCCGCCGTAGCCGAGTGCTTAGAGGTGCCTATAGCCACTGGGGAAGTTAAATTTCTGTTCCCAGCAACATCAAAGTTTTGTTTTGTTTAATAGAGGTCGCCCCTAAGCATACAATGGCAAACCGACCGACACAACATCAACAATCAGAACACTAATTGGAGGAAAAGCTCGGCAAAATACATAGAAAACGTTTAAACGCCAAACGTTCATTTATTTGTATCAAATATGATATACTGCTCCTCCCCAAATAACCTAGGATATAATTTTAAAACTACTTAGGGATTTCCCTAAACTGGAAAAAGCCTTGAAAACTTCGAGAAACTAAAAACTTTTATTGAGATCAAAATTTTTTTGAAAAAAAAAAAAATCGGTTTGTTCGATAAAGAATATGCGGTTTATTCGATATTCGAAGAACTAAGCTTCAAAAAAAAACGCCTATAGATATCAACAAAACCGGAGGAAACCGCTTTGGAAAAACCGAGTCAATTACCGTAGTTCAAACAGATGACACACGGACATGGCTAAATCGGCTCAGCACGACTTTCTGCTCATTTAAGTATACATTCTCATGGGTCTATCTCTTCTTCTTCTGGTTCTCACAAATATCGCACCAAAGTTATAATACCCTTTCATATTCATGAAGGGTATACAAAGGAAAATAAACCAAGAAATATTGTATATATTTCCAGCTGGCATTCAGTGGGTGTGAACAAACAACGAACAAGTTCAATGATAAATTGCAAACAACAATGTAGCGCATATTTTATTTAGATGAATGGGAGGTGCTAATGTGTGTGTGTGTGAAAATTTAAGAATTCCCCAAATTCAAACCTGCAAACACTTGTATCCTAAAAAGTAAATACGTACAAGACATACAAATGCATACATATTTATGCATGACCTCATTTACCCTAAAATGTCTACGTAATACAGTTATTTGTCTTATTTCAGCAAGCAGCAATCCGCCATTAAAAACTTCATGGTCAACAATGTTGTAGGACTCACCGGCTGACTTCACTCGGTAAATGCACTCCTATACACCCACACAGATGCGATAATTTGCTGAACTTTAAGGGCAATAAAATTTGAATGGTTTTACTACAGTTATATTGAAAAATGATATCATGCATTTACATATATGCGTGTGGGACGGAATACAAGTATGTAGATATGTATGAGATGGGGGAACGAGCATGGGGCATGCATGCATGCATGAACAATTGTCGCTCGTGAAAGCCATATATTTAGTACGTATTCACTGCAATAGTCAGTGCACGATAATGTTGTTGCGAATGGATTTTCAAATATTATTCGTCTCTGCTTTGCAAAACAGCGCAATCAGGCAGCAACATGTTGTTGACTCATTCGGTCGAATATTAGTGTTTTATTTTTGGTACTGTAGCAACAACAAGTGCTGTGGTGAATTCCGATTTGGTAAAATTGTACGCTTGGTTGCTATTGCTGTTTGTCTTGTTGTTCGTGTTAAACGTTCGCTTGAATAAACGTTTAAGTGAAACGAATTCCTATAAACAATCGGACGTATTGGCGATTTGTTTCGTATCTGTTGTATTTACAAGATATCTCTTTTGTGCAAAATGCTAATCATTGTCAACAGGTGAGAAAATTTATTTTATATACATTGGCAATTAGCTGTTGACAGGATTAAGGTCGGAAAAAAATAAATAAAAAATAAATGTATAAAGATGCATCTTTCTATGAACAACAGAGATACTTTTGAAATGCATGTGGGCCAATCCATGTCAAATACATCATTTTTTAATTGAATGAATTTTGGTTAGAGAGCTTTTCATTTATCATAAAACGAAGTTTTGCAAAAGTGTAAAAAAATTAAAAACAGGTTTTTGTAAGTAATGCAAAGTTCTAAATTTCATAATTTCCGGTATTTTACAAGCTTATTTTTCTGGAAAACTTTAAAACTATTATAGTTATAAAAATTGTTTGAGTCCTTTATTAACGGTGGCATTTAGAGATATGTAGAAAAAATGTATAAATAAAATTCGAAAAATGAAAAAATTACAGAATGTTGAAATAAAAAAAATTTAAAAGCAAAAACATTTTTTTTCGTATTTTAAAATTAAAAAAAAAAATTTCAATAAGGTGTGTTTTTGATTTTAAAGATCTGAATTTTTTAACTTTAAAAAACTTTTTTTTTGCAAAATCTAAATCAAGTTATTCAACAATTTATATTGAGCTCGAGGCCGCTTTAAATGAAAGTTTTTATTATGGAAAAGCAACAATAATTTCTAAAAATAGAATTATTAGCAAAAAACCAACAATACCAACAACCATATGATCAAGTGAATTGCAGCGGAATAGCTGCACTTGATTGTGTTGGCATAACAAAAATGAAAATAGTGGAAAAAAGCAAACGATAATTTACAAGGCGTACTTAGCACGGTGCATAGACAACTGGCTGAGTCAGTGGGATCGTCGGTTCGAATCCTACTGAAAGAAATCTGATGGAAATGTGGTGATTTCCGAAATAGCTATCACTTCTACCCTTTTTTCAAATTATTGTTGCTTTTTCACAATAAAAATTTTCATTTAAAACGGCCTCGAGCTCAATATAAATAAATGTTATAAAGGCCAAAAAAATAACAAAAACAAATAAATAAAGTTATGTTAAACAGTTTTTATTTAATCTAAACTAGTTTTTAATTTAGAATTTGCAGTATTTTTTTTCAAAGTTCTAAAATTCGTGTCTTAAAAAAAAAACAAACTTCTGGAAATTTTCATGATCCTTCACGATCACGAAGAAACACATTTCAGTTGAACTTGAAAAAACTGCCAATCAATGCCTGAGGTGTTCAATGCGCTGACAGAAAAGTTGCTGCTATTTCATTTACATGCTGGCAAAGAATGTGAAAATGTGAGTTATGTGCGATAATACTTAGGAGGTGGAAAAGAAAGCAGGCTATAAATAAACAGTATTTATTCAGAGAGATAATTCATGCCGAACAGCGCTGCTTGCAGTTTTCTAAAGCGATTATTTCCTGTAAAAGTTATAATATATATATATTTGTACGTATGTCTTGTTTTGAAACGACGCCTTCTCTGTTTATTTAATTTTAAGTATTTTACTTATAAACATTGGATAGAAGAATTTCGTTTTCCTTCATACTTTTCAAAGCGAATCATTTCATTTAAATTTCAAAAGCTGTTTAAGTACTTTACTTTTGCAAATTTTTTTAATATACCGTAATTCCAACATTGTAGATGAGCTGGCATTTCTGGATGGCCTACGGTATTCCTAGGATGCGAAGAAGCTTGGGCATTGTAACGGCTTCACAGTGGCACATAATGTGCTTTGGTGTTTTCTGTCCTTGCCGCCAAGCCACATGCATTGATCAGAGCAAACAAATACCAAGTTTGGCAAGTGTTTCATTACCTTGCAGTGGTCGGTAAAACTAGAAATGCAAGGTCTAAAAAGGTGATGTGGAAGTCCCTTATTTTGTCCTACAATCCTTAGAAAGGATGGGTGCATAAGCTAATTTTTCCAAGTTTAGATACGTTTTGGTCAGCACCAAAACAGACTTTAGAACAGAGAACTGACCATTTCTGGTGCTGAACATGCAAAACCTTGACTAGGTTGACTGGTTCTGGTATTACCAAAATTATATTTAATTAGAGTTATTTAGCAGTACCAATTGAACTTTTAGAACGCAATGAAATTACAGGCATTATCAGTTTTGTGCTAGTTTACAAATAAATCACTCAGGTAAGACAATTTCAAAAGTCCAGAAAGCAACAACTTTACAATAATGATAATCAAACAAAGAGCTTCAACTTCAAAGCTGTGCACAAATTCAGGTTAAATGTATACCGAAGACAAACTGCCCAGAATAGACGTATAGTGAGTCAAGAGACCGAGCGTTATCTCTCCGTTCAGTATCTGGAATCTAACTCTGTTTTCGGCCATTATCACATGCGTATATTAAAGATTGATCTCAGTTTATAGCTTCAGTTTTTATTCATTCAGCGAGAATAACATTAACACTTTCCAGGGTAAGGCTAGGAAAACCTCCTTGTAAAGCTAAGGTTAGTTCTCAATAGAGACGTGTAAACACTCAATAGAGCTCTACGAAGCCACCTTACCTACACAGTCTACGCGAGAGTTATTTAGCGAGACTTTTTCGCCGTACACACACTACATCGCAACTAGATCGAGAACTCTAATACAACTCTACGCTCTATTTGGCTAACCAAATAGACTTTTGGCTCTACGGAGACGTAAGGTAAAATCGTGACAATGAATTTCATCACAGTGTGTTAAATTTTGAAATGGCTACGACATTAAATCTTATATTCGGTACAAGCACTCCATTTTAGAACATAGTCAAATAACTTATCGGGAAGTTTTCTCTTGTTTTCACAGGCATTTTAACCGCTTTTCTAAAAGCCTCGCTGCTTGAGCTAATATGCCCTTTTTCTAACTTGGATAATACCTATATAGTTTTGGCCGGAACTGCTCGGAGAAATTCCTTTCAAGGAAATTTTTAATTGCAATGATTGTCTGATGTGAGTCCAAAAGTAGACGTGGTACCGAAGAGAGAGGTTGCCGCCCCTATCAAAAATTTATACACATAAAAATACAAATTTAATTTCTAGATAAATTTATGTATTTTAGGGAATTTTTTTCGGCAAATAAGTATCTATAATTTGAAATTTTAATTATCATCTCTAGTGCGAAAAAGTATTTTATGACGTTAGCGAATACGTGAATGCTGCACAAATCAAAGAAGAGTTAGCGGTTTGCGGATGGCACCACCTTCATTTTCTACATCATAGCTCTGATACATGTACATATCGCAGCTTAATTCACAAAGGCCCCAACCAAAATTTTTTCGAAACTGAGTTTTTCACAAGTAGGTTGGTAGGAGGTATTAAAGTATACCTTCAATACAAATTTTGATGTGCTAGTACCAAAAACAACCCTAACTGAGTTGCCACTTTTTTAAAAGCCCTACCCTGCTTGTGATACTATTTTTGTAACGTTTTTTGCTTCTCCTGTAAAATAAAAAAAATTGTTGGTTTGGTCATTTGTGAATTAAGGTAACGATATGTACAACAGGCGTTGACAACAATTCAAGCTAGAAAACTAACTCCAGGCGAGAGGTAACAATTGCCTACCGTCTGCACTACCGTGTAAACTTAATTGAGAGGAAATTTTTATTTCAGTAAAACACTAGCGAGATTTCTGTACCGTGTACACTTAGCTTAACGCTATTTCGATCACAAAGCTGCGCAAGCCTCTAAAATGGTAAATAAAAGGAAATCTTGTTCTTCACACACAACTGATAACAGTCAAACTTAATGAGCTCGGGCACAATATTTTCGTTGCATGTACACCCTTCTTTTAAATATTCACAATGTTTTGCAAGCTATAATTTTTTTGTTAATTCTGTACAAAAATATGGTTCATACAAAAACATATAAATCAAAGTTTCAAACTGTATACAAAACTAAGCAAAATTTAACGAGTTTTCATCAAAATTTTAAACCTTTTACTCAGATTTTCTGATATACAGTTTTATAGCCCATTCAATTTTAGTACAATGTACAACTTTCCAACAAATCGCGTTGATTTTTAATAATTTTTTTGCTGACGGCTCTAGGATTTTTCTTCATACAAGGTATGAGCGATTTTTTTTTTTTATATGGAAGAATTATTTTATTTCACTTTCACTGCAACATTTATGTATAATTAATAGAAATAACTCACAGACTAATAGATTTTTATTTATTATTTGAGTTGGAAGTTATCAATACTGAGTAGTTTTTATCGCTATCGATTTTTTGTGCTCCATTCAAACCAAGAGGCAATGTATTAATCATTTATTTAGAACACACGTTATGAACGAATTTGTCCAATTAAAGTAAAAAATCAGTTAACTTCTCGATATTTCATAAAGCTGTTATGACTTTTTTTGCTCTTGCACTTTTCAATAAAATTATTTACATTAAAAAATACAGCATCCTAACTGGGCGTGAGCTTAAACAAGAATGCGTAACAAATTCGAATTTCATACAAAAATTTTAGACCAAAAGCAATACATTTTACCTTTCACAAAAATTTGCTGAATAATTTTTCCTTTGAAGTTAGAAAATAAATAGCACTGCGTGAGAACTGCGAAAGAGTACCGCAACATACTGCCGACTAACCGCCTTTGCTGCAACAACAAGAGTGCCAACTTCAGCAATGTTGTTGTAGGCGCTAACCGACCGGTCAAAGGTGACTTTAAGTTTTGATAATAATGAGTTGACAGTTGGTTGGCATAAACGACCAAATATTGAATTACCTGCGGCGGCCTGTGTAGTCAAAGGATGATTAAAAAGGATACTAAGTAGTGANCACATAACGCTCTCGATAAACTTTGGCGCGGCCACCACCATTTCACCGGTATTGATCTCACCCTCACAGTGCGCGCAATGCTCATCGTAGGGCGCATCCTTAATGTAACCTTTCAGTGAATTAAATTTTATTCAATCTTTTTTTTTTTTCTCACATCCAGAATGCATTTTCCACTCACCTATATCCAATGCAATTTCATTACGCGCCGTCACGAAATCCTCGAATGACGCTTCATGTTGCTCTTCCAAGTGCTTGCAGTGTTGCAGCGACAAATCCTGCTTAGGCAGCTGATAGGCGATTTGTTGTTCGCGATAGCGCGCCCCCTCCGTACCAATTTTCGGCACTTTGTCCACTGGCAACTGTTCGAAGTAGCGATTGATGCGCGATGAGGCACGTATGCCAGGCGGCACCCAAGTGTAGCCGAGATCGCGCGGTTCGACACCCGATTCCGCTGGTGAGACGACCTTGAAGCCCAATCGCTCATGCACCGTTGTGGTTTGCTGTTGGTAAATTGCGTGCGCTTCACGGGGGCATTTGCAGGATTGGCAAGTTTTTCTGAAAGAAATAATAAGGAAAAAATTTATGAGAAATTTTCAGATAAAAATAATAACGATACAAATTAATTAAATCACAGTTTTTTTTTATAAATTAATTTAAATATAAATAAAAAGCAAATTTTATTTAAAATGCTTAAATTAACATTCATTGAAGTATCGCGGTCAGCTTTGTGGGTAATGCAAACTGTAATGCTAACAGTGCTTTAACAGCGCTGTATGCTTTTCAGTGAAAAAGCTCAATTTGTATGCTGTTAGGCGACAACAGCGAACCTTGTGGGAATTTTTTCAACTCTCTTTGGTAACTTAACAGCACCAACACAATTGAAGGCAAAATTTGAAAATAAATTTAAATATGAACGAATGTAGTTATTCAATAAAAATTGCCTCATCACATAGATCTCATTTGTGAGCAATGGATTACTCCACAAATGTCCAAGCCTCGTGCATTTTATTCTCCTCCACTTCTCTTGAGCACCTAACAGAGGACAAAGGGAATATTCTTTTGAGCTTATTTTGACCTCTGAAGCGAGGATTTACACAGTCTACCATTCATACTTGTCTTGGTTTACGCTCCGTTTGTGAAATGTAGAACCTTCTAAGGTAGCCTGCGCTTTTATTAATAGATCTTTGCGGTCTTTTTGTGTGCCTTTTCATGATCCTAATAGCAGATGTGCTATACATGGCGATGGCTTTGGCATCTACCGAGGCCCCAGATTACATGCAATTTATGCCCACTAGAGGGTTTTCCACCCGGACAGGGATGCGAAATACCCGCTAAAGGACCATAGCAACATAAGAGTGTAGATGCGTCTCAAAGTTATGGGAAATATTTTTAGCTTAACCTAATTGCTCATTGGCGAATCACAATACATGACCGGCTAATTTTATTTGAAATCAGCATTTTCTAACACCACAATGTACGCTGGGAATAACTTGGAATGTAAAATTCCTTAAATTAAATAACAATTTAACTTCTAGGACAGTTCAGCATTAATTTCCAATGCTAGAAATGTAAAAAAGCAAATTTTTTCCTAGGTTGAATGAAATTTAATATGCGCAAAGAAAAATAGTCAAACAATATCAATTTTCAAACTCGTTAACCTCAGGATGGATACATGCATAACCGTTTTAGTGTTCCTGCAGAACGATGCGCTTGAGGAGCGAGCAATTTAAATTTTTTGTTATTTTTTTTTTACTTCTTTCTTCATTTTGCAACTTGGCGGGTTCAAGTTGAAAGACAATAGATATTGCGGTGCATAAAGTTTTCATTTAGCAATTTTTTCTTGAATAATCGCATTTTTATGGCTAACAGCATTGGTTGCTTGGAAACACACAGAAAGGAGATGCATACGCTGATACCATGAATCCATTAAAAAAAAAAATAATGCAAAAGCAAAACCACGGCAACCCACTATTTACAAAGTCATTAGTTTGGCGAAGGAAAATCATCCAGTTTACCCATGTATGTATGTGTATATCGCAAGTTGAAGAGACTATGGGAAATTATGATAGATTAGTAAGTGGGAGGATTCATGGTAGTAATAGAGTGTATATGGAAATACAATAGTTCAGACTATATTTAATAAAAAGCCAAAATAATTATGCTAAAAGGAGTACTAGTTACTGCCGAAATCGACCGTTTTTTATAGGTGTTTTTTAGAGCCCTGGGGATGCTTTCAAACATAGCACGTCGATTAAGTGACAAGGCACACATTTACACAAAAGGAAATCTCCTGCTTTGAAACTCAGACGTGAGTAATATAATAAATATTTTAAAAGCGTTAAAGTTTAACAGGGCAAAAATGTCTCTGTCGTCAAGCAAATGACTTTGGTCTGAAGTATATGAAATTTAGAACTGCAGCCTGTCAAATATACGAAGTCTACTGGCAGTAGCATACAATTGTCCGTGAGAAAATACAGGTCATACAAAAAGCGGGAATGATTGGAAACTGTGGACGCTGGAAGGAAAATGGCAGAAGAGTGCCAAAATAGGACAAATGAATGCGATGGATTAATATTCGCAAGCCTGTATACAGACATTTTTCGATAACTACTAAAAAATTTGTATGAAACAATATATATCGATAACGCGATAATTTGAAATAGCTCAATACATCACCACTCGATAAAATTCGGTAACTCCATAATCCNAGTCATAAAAAAAATTTCATTATCTTGATGAATTTCGATAATCCGATAAATTTTTGGGACTCGATAATTATCGGTAAATTTCGACTACTAAGTGTTTGCGTCTCGATAAATTTCGATAACTCAATAAACATTGATCAATTTTAATAACTCGATACATTCCGATAACTTAATACAAATGTATGATCCGATATATTTCAATAACTATAAACTTCGCTAATCAGAAACTTGATAACTTTCGATAACTAAATTTCTGATGACTGGATGTACATACATATTTCGATTCTTATCGAAAAATTTCAATGAATTTTCTTACCCTTTCAGTTTCCCTACTTCTTATATACGTATAATATATGTATTATGTATCCTCACTGTTTGAACTTTCGTCGTTATCTTCAATTTTGCCTTCATCATTTCATTCTTCATCTGCACATTTTCTTTATTACAAAATCGGTTCGGTAGAATCGCCAAATGGACGGCGAAAAAATTTATGTTAGCGTATTAATATAAAGATTAAGTTGTAATTGTTTGTTTTATAGCGCTCATACGCCGAACTTTTGTCTTTAACGAAATTTTGTAAAATAAAAGAAAAAAAGAATTTACTTTTTTGGAATGAATTTTAAAAAATTTCACCAGCCGGACTTTGTGGCCAGTAAATAAAGTTCCGAGCCCAGTTGCCGACCAACATCACAAAATAAACATACAAATTTTTTTTAATAGCGTTCGCCCCTCGGCAGGAAATGGCAAACCTCCGAGTGTATTTATTCTGCCATGAAAAACAGCTTCTCATAAGAAGTGGAGGCACGTGGGTGGTCATCTGGCTTCTAGTAAGCAACTAGCTCGGGATTATGACTGATGCGTTTGCGTCTGAGGCGCTGGATGCCTTCTACCAATATAAATACAGCATATTGAGGCAGGAATAAATTAAACTAAAACCTGAATAACTGTATACGCTGCTAGTTGTATTCGTTTGACAGTACAAAAAGAACGTAATATCCAATGAACAAATACGTGCAGATTGGCTCTTGGCATTTCAGAAAATACGTTGCAGTTGAAAATAAAATAATAATAGCTCGATTGGTTAAATTCATATCCAGTGGTCCCAAACACTAGTCATATGGGAGTGTATTGAGTTTGTCAGACTAAAGCAGGCATCACGATTCGTACATTTGCACATTTGGCAGCCACAGAGTGGTGTTGTCTAGAAATTTTTGTCGCGAACGAATTCAGCTCAATAACAACTTTCCAAACAACAGCTCTCTGTAAATGTGGAAATGTACATTTCTGTACAAATGTACAAATCATGTGAACCATGTTTTATACTTGCATTTGCAGGTACAAGGTAAATTAATCATATATTTTTGAATTCTAGAAGTTAAGACCAATGTCACGCCTTATATTTTTGACAAAAAAAATATTTGTCTGTGTTTAATTGTTAACAGCTGTCTAAAATAATAAAACTACAATTTTAATCAAACATAAAAACATGTTGTCGAGACTTTTATTATAAAGCTTATAACTGGTTGGGGCCCTGAGCTTAGTACACCTTGCGACAAGCATCTTTTTTCATAGACCACTAAATTCTAGTAAAATAAAGAGTAAAATTTTAACTTGCTTAATAATCGCATTGATTTTTGGTATTTTTTTTCTCACCGTGACGCATTTTTTTCAAACAAAAAAATTGTCGAATATACATACTTTGTATGGAAGGAAATGCGTTAAAATATTGAATGGGTTATAAAGCTGCACACTCAAAAAAAGTTGAAAATTTAGATGCTACTTTGCAATTTAAAAATGAGCATCTAAAACATTTCTTAATCAACTTTTGACAAAAAATTTGAATTCTCCGATCGAAAACCAATATTTTTTGTTGGAGCTAGCGAGTAAACTAAGTAATTAATTTTTTTTCCAAGTTTTTCTCAACCAAATTTTTTTGGCGTTTTATAATGATTATATAATGGCACTATATCTCTTTTGTGGGCCATTATGTCAGCTTTGGCATCCATGTTTTTCCATATTTTTATATTATTTCTATCAAGAGATTTACAATTTTGTTCATCGACAAACTCAAATCGTACACTATGCGGCATAAGTACATACGAATATTTTACAGATACTTTATATAGTAAACTACAAAGATTTTATAATAAATATACTACATATCGAGCTCTAACTGCCAAAAAACATAAGAACATTTTTTTTTTAATTACTGGTGTTCTGTATAATAAAATAAACAGAAAGTAAGTAAAATAGTAATAAATAAAATAATTTCCTTTCGCATTTTCTTACCTTACAATGAGATCATAGATTTCCTTCTTATCGAATACTTTACAATATGCATGCAGGACATTTAGACAAGCGTAACGCATACCCGTCCATGGTATAGACTCTGACGCTAATGCCTCCCACAAGGGACAGTTAGCGTGCCGATCCAAGTCAAGCATTTTCACCATTGTTTGAAGATTTTATTATTTTTGTCTTTATTAATTTTTGTATTATTGTTTGATTCAATACTTGTTGATAGATGTGTGTCGAAAACATATGTACGTACATAATTTTTAACACTTATGCATGTATGTTTTTACATATGCTATCGAACTGTCACCGCGCAAATGTCAGCGGCATTTTCGAAAACAGCAAATTCAATAAATGTCTTTCAGTTCAATTCGATTGTGTTTTCGTAATAAATTTTTGCAAATTTTTCTGCTTTTCTCGATTCTTGCTGCGCTCCTCTTGCTGAAATGATCACATTAACATCGACATAAATTATACTGTGTAAACAAAATTTTAAAACCATTATCATTTCGACAGTTTTAGGGTATAAATAATTTATGCGATGTGGCAAGCGTTCGTGTTGTGTTGCACCATCCGGTGTGGTGGTGGTGTGTTATTGCATGCAGAAGAGAGCATATGTTTATGTTTTTCAATTTCAATTCATTTTCTGACATTTTAATCATCGCCATCATTTTGACCTTACATATGTATGTGGAATAACCAAAAAATTGGTTACTGGAGGATTCACATACTCGTACATATGTACATATGTGTGTATGTAGTTAGGTAGGTAACATTTAAATTTTGTAGTTTTGTTCGAATGTACATAAATAGATAGTACATATGTGGTCAACTGATTTTTGGCAACCAAATTGTTTGTTTTTGCTTGCAAAACCACGTTTGCGTTCGTATGTGCGGCTGTGTGTAAAATTAAAATTACTTGAATGATTTCTCCAATGAGGCTGTTTACTATTTGTTACGAAGTTATTTTCGCAATACAAATACACAAATCAGATCAAAACAGTAGTCATGCCTTTCTTCATACAAAGAATTCCAATTTAATCACTAAAATCGCGTACAAACATTGTTTTGCAGATTAAAAAAAAGGCATTCAACGTATGGCATCGGATTTTTGATCTGTAAATACCTTAGCTCTCGGTAACGGAAAATCTGTAAATGCTTCTTTCGTGTACAAATGAACATTTCTGGATAAGTTCAGGGCTAATTCAGAAACATTTCCGGTTAGTTTAGGACCTTTTCAGGACCATATTTCACGACTATTTGAGGATCATTTTAATGTAGCTCTTTCGAAGCAAATTTAAGACTGTTTCAGGAATATTTCGGGATTAGTCTGGGTTATTTTGCGACTAGAAAAGGCCCATTTTGGGACCGTGAAAGTAACCGCGCAAATATATGAAATAATTAAATTGTTAGGCAATAGATTAGTGTCGAGTGTATTGATGTGCTCAATCGACACTTTTAAGAACTGATCGATTCCGATCTATTCAATACTTTATACTTTTTAGATTTATAATAAGAGCGTAAAACATCCTAGAGGCCCTATTAGTGGTGCGATACCATAGCTATCACCATAACCATTGGAATTATCTCTTCTGATCAAACGTATAGGCAGCTCTGTAAACGATAACACAAGGCAACACTGATTTTGGTACAGCAAATGTTAAAGCTGTTTTTGATGAACTGTTTTGTGCTGATTACGAATCCGTATGTATAAAATTTCCATCAGCTCAATATTTTGAGAAAAACGGGGTCGAAGTGTAAAAAAAAGGCGTTGTTTGCAATATTTGAGAAGCTCTAGAAAAGAAAAATAAATTGATAGAACATTTGATTTAAGCTTAGATGAAAGCTAGAAGTCCCGACTAATAATAATAATACTAGTGAACCTACGTGGCGTCAAAACGCCAACATTTGATTAAATTTTTTAAACAGGTGAAACCCTATTCAAAAACCTCTAAAAATATTCCTAATAATTAATCTAAACCATTTCTCAGTGATGAGAGGTCTCGCATGGTGTCGGTTTTCATTTCATCAAATTTCAAACTTCAAAAAATAAAACCTGTGCACATCTATGTAGAGTCCCAGTTCATTAATTTGACTTCTCATTTCGGAAATTCGAAATAACGGTGCAGATGTGATGACCTTAAAAAAAAAAAATAGATGGCAACTCTAATTAAAAATATTATCAGCCTATAGTTTTCTTAAAACTCTTTCGTTTGACACTAATATTTCGATATTTCATTTATGTATCTTTCGTATAAGTAAAACAAATTCGACTTTTCAAACAGGTGGCAGCCACTTTAAAAGTATTCTCAAACTAAAATCTTTCGCCTGGCATTGTTATACATATTTCAATTAACTGATGAATTAAGTTGAATTTAATTTTTTTAAGCACATGGCAACTCTCCTAAATACAGTTTAGAAATAAATTATTTTCAAACCCATTTTGATTTTTGACAATCTATTTAACTTATTAAATAATTTGAGCTTAATTTTTCCAACAAAAAAAAAACCAAATGTTCAGCTTAAAGATTTCTTAACACTCCTTTTGATAACCATATTTTAAAATTTCATGTCACTTATGTATACTTAAACGAAATGCCACTTTCAAACGAGGCGGCAACCCTCTTAAAAATTATTTTCCAACCAAAATATCCTTAAATATTTTTCGTCTGACATTGTTATAAATATTTGAAGTAACTGATGAATTAAGTGGAAATTTATTTAAACACGTGGCAACCCTCCTAAATATAAATAAACCATCGGTTAGTAATTCATTTAAATTATTAAATAGTTTTAGTTAAGCCCTTTAAACTGGGGCAACCCTCAAACACATCAAAAATGTTCTAAATTTTCAAACTAAGTATTTCTTGAAACTCTTTCATTTCACATCCATCGTTAATATTTCATATAAAAAATAGTTCAATTAGACTTCTCTAAGAGGTGGCAAACCTATTCAATATATTTCCAAACTACTACCTTCTTAAACCTCTTTTGTATGACACCCATATAGCAATACCTTATTCACTTACCAAATTCCTTTAATTAAAATTGAATTACATTTTTTTAATATGTGGCAACCCTCCTATACGTAGTTAAATTATAAAGCCTTTTCAAAACCATTTCGATTGATACCCATATTTAATAATTGATTTAACTTTTTAAATAATTTGAGCTTAATTTCTTAACAGGCGGCAACTTTTTTCGAAAAGGTAAAACCTTCTTGAAAATCCACACCCTAAGCCCTTTAATTTGGTACCTCACTTTTGAAAATCGAACGGACGGTGCGGATCTGAGGGCATTGCTGTGTAAATAGCTTGAGTATAATTATTTAACAGGTGGTAACTCCTTTCGAAAAAAAAAACAGTTTGCACATCACATCCACTTTTGAAAATCGAGCGAACGGTGCAGATCTTTTATGCTGCACAAAAAATGCCTTCGCGTATTATATATAAAGATTTAGATAATAGATTGGCGCTTATGCTAGTGTTCGGCCGGGCTTCTCCTCCGATTTGTGGCGTGCGCCTTGATGTTGTCACAAAAAAGGGGAGGGACCTACAGTTTTACGCCGACTCCGAACGCCGACTGTATTTTTATGAGAAGCTGTTTTGCATAGCAGAAGTACCTCCGGAGGTTTACCATTGCCTGCCGAGGGACGACCTCTGTTAAGAAAAAACCTTTCTTTTGCGATGTTGCTTTGACTAGGGCTTGAACCCAAGCCCGAACTACTATCCCCAATAATACCATCCGTGCACCTTGACCTGATAGTCACATACAGTCATTTATCGTCACAAAAATCTCTGCTAAATTATTTGAAATGCACCTTCCACAGCACTAGAGCTCCTACAGAAATTGCTATGTTGACCTCCTAGCGCCTTTATGGCCCATATTCCAGAGCGCTCTTTCAATTCCTATGAAAAGTTTTTGTTCGTTAAAGAATTCCAGCAAGTTTCTGGTTCTTCGTACGTTTTTCGTAGCCCAAAGGGGAAGTTATGCATTGCAAGTGCACAGATGTGTCCACTTACTGCTTGAAGGTCACTACCACACCTGATTGCCCAAGTCCTGTCTAAGAAAAATTTGTTGCGGTCTCTCCAACTTCGTCGTTTCTTGGCACGCTGCTGTTTACAAGAAGCCAGTTAGTTTTATGGTGTGCTACCGAAGAGATTGTACCGAGACTCCGCAGCTTTGCATGCGATTTGAGCTATTTCTTACAGATTTAAGGATTATAACTATAAACTTAGCTGGACTTTATACCACGAAAGCGAATTTTAACAGAGAGAGATATTTAAACACTGGCTAATAAGTTTGCATGGAACTACTAAAGCAATGGACTGTTAATCACGGTCCTTGTACGAAAAGAGTGTCTTTAGAAAACTCTTGCCATATTTAATTTCTTTTCTGCATACAATTTGTGACTGAAAATACACTCTTATCATTCCTTCTAA
Source organism: Rhagoletis zephyria (assembly GCF_001687245.7). Classification (NCBI taxonomy): domain Eukaryota; kingdom Metazoa; phylum Arthropoda; class Insecta; order Diptera; family Tephritidae; genus Rhagoletis; species Rhagoletis zephyria. Next base: position 13,518 of record NW_016164826.1, on the reverse strand, counting down.
CCGAAAAGCAGCCACATAATAAAAGCACACATAAAAGCGAAAAAAGACTAGACCCTAATATGAAACAATACCAAAACAAAAGGTTCCCCTTAGCTTTTTTACTAAAACACCTAAGACTTCGCCAAAAGCCATTTCAGCACTTCATTCACTTTGGCGGTCAAACACTTTTCATTTTCCCCTAAAGAAACAAATGTGTAGATTAATTTAGCGGTTTTAGACATAGCGCACATGTCTACCTCAAAGAACACTTTGTTGAAGACCCTTCTAAAACTGACGTTTGAATACACCAAATGGCATCAGTGCTAAAAAAAACAAAAATATACTCATAAAAGTCAATGACGGCATAAGCTATCCCCTTCTAGATTAACTTTTCACCCATATGTATATATGTATGTATGTACAATACTGCGTAATGATACACAAAAGAGGGAGCGAGTGATTCGAGGAGCGGGCAGTGATAAGATTAACACGAATGTTCGCAAGACAGTGGTGAATCAATGCTTATTTGACATTTTATTTGGTCTGTTTCATGCTAGTGAGAAATTTAATTAAATTCGTCATTGTGTCCTAGCGTGAATTCGACAAATAAATTCTTTAAATGGAATTTTAGTGAAGTGAGTCTATAAAAGGAATATCATATTGATGTTAGCAAAATAAAATGCTTAACTTGAAAATAAGATAAGGGCATGGTATAATGAGAGAGAAGGTTAAAAATTTTGTGGAATAGAGACAAAACATTTTTTATGTAATTGAATAGTTAATGAGATACAAACTACGTATACTACAGATGGACGGACCGTCGTTGGGCTGGCAACAGCTGGAATTAGGCCATAGACGCGTCCAGGTGAGAATTATGATCTAGATGGGATCCAATGGTAGAAATGGCTTCTAGATTGGGTGCAGCATTGGTCATATGGCATCTCAATCCTAAAGACGAAGGGTGCATTTTGGCATTGTGATGACAACAGCTCACAGTTAAGCGCAGCATGAGGTGATATCCATTCAAGAGTTTAAGAAAATAGCATTCGAAAGCTTGTGGGTAACATACTAGGCATTTTCCTTCCTACTGCTTTTGAGATTCCTACTTTGACGAAGCACACTCTACTGCATCCTGTAGTGATGTAAGCCATTGGGGTTGCCATTGACATCCCAAAATGATTTTAACGGATGTTCAAATGATCTTGGATTATACTTCAAATAAGTGGAATGCATTTGGGTAACAACACCAAGACGCATACCACAAATTGGAGGAGAAGCTCGGCCAAACAATTGTCAAAAGTGTAAGCTCCAAAATGTTATTATTGTTATTAAGCCCATTCGGATATACCGATGGATCATAGATGTACGACGGGAGTACTAAGGCAGGCGTACTTGTGACCAAGATTCCAGAAAAGTGTGCCAATGGGCACATATCCAATCATATTCCAGGCGGAAATCTTCGCAATCGAAGTCTGCGCTCACTAATGCCTTCAGAGAGGGACAAATGGGGCCAGAGTAAATATTAGGTCAGATACGCAGGCAGAGTTAAAGGTCCTAGACTCTTTTGAAACTGCATCAAGGCTTGTGGGCTGCTGTAAAACTCTTTGAACCACTTGGGAGCCCATAATAGTATAACGCTGAAACTATTTTGTTAGTATTTCAGGGTACTGTTTTTTTATATATAGAGGGAAAACTGGAGCCCCCCGCTCTGCCCCTACCTGTGTACGCCCATGTATGCAGGGAATATAACAGAATAAATTTCGTGCATTTTTAGAATTTTGTCTGTCTATTTTGGCTGGACAGTAACCTCGGATATTAACATAGACTATAAAAATTGGGCCCTACCAAGGGGCGTGGCACATCCCATAGGCGTAAAATTTTTAATCAGTTATAACTTCGGAACTATAGGTCACATGACTTTGAAATTTGGTGTGAAGAGCAATGTAAATTCATACAAATGAGTCTTCGAGAGATTGCGCTGGAGTCGAGATATTTAGGGAAACGGTATTTATCTTCTCTTTTTTTTTATTTCTTTTGAAGGAGTTGTAGAAACATACAGCTTTAATAGTTCATTACCACCAAACCTTAACTGCAGTTTGTGCCTATTCGAAAAAGGAGACTACAATTCGAAGGAGGTAATGGCCCATATTAACTACAAGCAAACGAAGGTTAAAAAGTAAATAGTAAGAAATAAACCTTGACAATCAACCCATGTTAAAATTCTTGGAACTTATCTGAGCCCGTAATAGCACCTAAGGTTTTGGTGCAAATGGGCCATAAAAGCGAAAAAAATGTTTTTTTTTCCAAAAAGTCACTGACTTATCATACTGCCCTTGTGCATTGGAATTATTTGTATATAAATCTCGAATATTAACTGAACCAGAGCTTATAGTCAAAGTTTTCCCCATCTAACCATCGATGAACCGCAAATGGGAACACAACATAGTAAAGTTTTGCCTATAAATGTATATGCCTATGTACATATATAGGTATATAATCAAAAACTTTGCTACATTATTTCCGCAGTAAATCGCACTTCCTAAATCTGTGTAGAAATACATTATAGAAAAAAATACATATGTATGTATGCATGTGTTCGACCCTCCTCACTCATTCAGATACGAATAATCTTGGCACACACTCCTCAAAGCCCTTAACGATAGGTTATAAAACCGTGGAAAGATTTTATTTTGCCATTTCTGTTACGCGCAAACTTTCGCGCGTAATCGCCAACTTGGGAGTATATTTATTATGTGTTATTCGCACATATATTTATACTAAGGTATTTTCAAAGCCTGCGAATATGCATAGATACCATTAAAATACATACCTAAAAATATTGTACATACCCAACAAACACTGGAACTAAAATTTTCAAATGTCTGAGAAAATCGTATTTCTCTATTTGATTTTCAGCATTGTTTATCATTTGAAACTAAACATTTTCTCAAATTTGTCTCAAACATTTATTATCATTTTAGGAACGGTTTGAGAAATATTTGAGAAAAAATTTTTTAGAATTCCGTTCCGTTCTATCTGATATCGGAGTCCATCGGCACTCTGCTACATCAGCTGCAAAATAGCTCTTAGACCACGCGGTCGTTGTTATTCGCAATTTTTCTAATTTCAAAACAAACTATGCAACTAATTTTTTACATCAACCGTTTTTTTCTTTGTTAAGCCAAGTGAATAAATAAGCTGTTAAATAAACTTTTAAACTGCATAAATAAAAATTCTTTTCATATAAAACCTGTGTTTCTCTTCCAAGTATCATTGATTGATTGATTTCATTTCGTTCCGCTCCACTCATGCTTGAGAAAAAGTTGAGAATCCATCATTTCTCAATTTGAAAATAGAGGAAAGTTTCATATTAAATATGTGCCTTTTAGTTTGAGAACGCTATGCATTTGAAAATTAACGTTTGAGATTTGAGAAAAGGACTGATTCTCAAATGCATCTCAAATTGAGATTTAACAAAAATGTTTATTGGGTAAAACACGTTTTGTATGTTTATTACCACATGTGCAGGCGAATATGTGTTTGTGTTCGAAAGAGTGACGTGGTCACAAAGGTGTGTGTAAACACAACTGATGATCTGATAGTCATAAATACCTATGCATCTACGAATTATTTTCCACTAGATAGGTACATATGTACATATGTATGTGTGTTTATATGCCAAAATTATAACGTCAGCCAGTTGCAGGAATTTCACGTATGCGGCTATCTTTAGTATTTACAAATGGCTTGTATAGTCTGTAGGTACGCTGCAGAAAAAAATTATCAATTGATTAAAATAACCAGCTTCTAGTTAGCTGTTTTGCGGGTGTTCGATAAATAACTAACTTTTAATTATAATTTCCTATGACAAAACTAACTTTAAGTTAGATGTAAAATCGTGCAGGGGTCNAAATGCATCTCAAATTGAGATTTAACAAAAATGTTTATTGGGTAAAACACGTTTTGTATGTTTATTACCACATGTGCAGGCGAATATGTGTTTGTGTTCGAAAGAGTGACGTGGTCACAAAGGTG
>NW_016164826.1:0-9404 GCF_001687245.7 Rhagoletis zephyria | reverse complement strand
ACATAGACCATGATTAATGTGCGTGTATATGTTTGTTTGTTATTGTTTTCATTTTATTATTTTGCATTCGTTTTGCTTTATGATTTACGTGTTTCCTTATTATGCTAATTTGCGATCATGTCGCTTGAACTTGACACTTTGCGAGACTAATTGGTTAAAAGTTGTATGTTAGTCTAGTGAGTATTGCCACATTTCGCTACTAAAAGCGAAATTCTTAAGGCGCTCTTTAATTTCGCACGGAAAAGGAGATCGTTTGACCCATTGTGCAATCCTTCAAACTAATGTGATTAAAAAATTTTATTAAAAATACTGTTTTCTGTTCAAAATTTTAAATCGCTAACATGGGAAATCTATAACAGACTCTGTTCGACAGATTCACAATGCCACTTGGGTGTCCTCTGATCAGAGAGCAAAGAATCAAATTGATCACGTTGAGATAGGCAAAGTTACGGTTCAAGCGTACTTGATGTCCTCGGGTGTAGCCAATATCCACTCCGATCCGAACAGTCAGCTAGAAATTGGGCACTGTACCCCCAACCTTTGAGCAACTCTTCAACGTTCGGTTATAAATAAATGAGCAGTCTGTCTATTTCTTCCCACCGCTGCGGATAAGGTGGTTGGCTCATATGTACCAGCCTTGCAAAGATAAAAGCAGCTTACCAATCACCCTATTGCGACTATAGAGTGTAACCGAGAGAACAATATACATTAGAGATCAGTTTCCAAGAGGAAGAAAGACGTAAGTGAGAAGACTTTGAAATGCTGACAAGCAGTAAAGTCGCCCAAAAATTTTATCACAAAATGAATTAGCAATCAAATGATTTCAAAACCGATACTGATTCTTGTATTTTACATTTTGGAATTGAAATTAAAAGTCGTTAGTCTAAAGGTGAAGAAAAACCGGACAAAGAACATCTTGGCAACACACAAAGAGTCTTCGCGTATAGGGACATGCGTCACTGTTATAACTTTGAAGTAATAAAGGAGTTTGTCAACCGAGGATCCAGCATAAACAGCACCTACAATGTCAGCCTGGAGAGCAAGCTAAGAATAATTTCTGCAGGCAAGTGCTTCTTTGGACTACTTTGAGCTCGGTAAGCAACTGAAACTCATCAAGAGTGGATGATTTAATCTAATTAATTGACCCACTTTTAAATACACACGCATACTCTGTATTAAGAAAGTAGAAAGAGATATAAATATTTTAGAATAACTAATCACTTAAATTAAATGCCGCGTTGCATGCTACCCATATATTTAAAAACTCTACAAATAAATAATATTTTAGCCCAACACAAAAAAATGTGTGCTCATTAATATTGATAGATATGGATTTCGTTTATCAATAGACTATATCAATGTTCGCGCCAAACCTTTTTATTATGTCATCAGAGAAAATACGCTTGTGCTGAGTGAAATATACCTATAGCTGGTACGGGGGAACTCCTTTCACCAAGCCTATCAAAAAGTAGTTTCAGGGACATTTTGCTGTCGAGATACGAAATAGCAAGTGCGGCCAAACCAATCGAGTTTTGCTGTGGGACGCGATTTTTGGTGAATTTGTATAAAATTATAAAAAAATACTTGTAATTAATTTATTCTCCTGATATGAACTAAATATTTACGCAGATATTAAAGCATTAGACAATAGGGCCGTTGTTTTCAAGTAGGTTCTGAAATGTATCGGCCCTTCAAAGACAAATTTCGTTCTGAAAATGCGGCACATATTCCGGCTGTTTTGTGCGCATTTCGGCATTTTTAATGTCTGGTAACATAGTTCATAGTTGTACTTTCTGCATTCACGGGGTAAGCAGACCAAAAAAGGGTGTCGGAAAGTTAGGTTAGGACTTTTGCAAAGTCTTAAGTTCGGAAGACTTTTCAAAAGGCCTTGCACTTGCCACGTCTAACATCTACTTCATACTACGCACGCAGTGTACTTTCGAATTATCGATAATTATTGATTACTACGGCTCGAAAGACCAATGTTTGCGATGGAGGAAACCAAGAATCCTCGGTCGCAGGTCTTCCAAGAAGTCAGTCATGAAAAAAAGGATTTGATCTTTTGCGTCCGCCAGACAATAGGCTTTCGTCTGGTTTCCTCTCAGCTCAGTTATTGTAGGGCGGGGTAGAATTTCTAACGGCGCGAAATCAGCCATAGCTCATGTGCGTGAGTGTGTGACAAGTATATTAGAGTTACCGTGTATTAGGACGGTTCATAACATTTAGGTCGGTGGCCTAAACAAATATCTCGACTCTTGCGCCACCTAGCAGATCACATTCTCATCGGGTTCTGAGCTATCTTTGAAGTTTCAAGTCTTTAGCTTGTCGGGAAGTTGTTTTGAAAAAAACAATCAACAAAAGCTGTCCCTATTCAAGTGCCCGGCAGTGCATAAGTTATTGACACTTATATAAAAAAACCTTCGATTACGCAGCATTGTAGCCAATTAAATTTTCAAGTGGCTTCAAAGTACCGACGATTTTTGACCTTTTTAACCGACTTCCAACAAAGGAGGAGGTTATCAGTTCGTCGGAAAACTCTTTTTTTTTGTATGTATGTTACCGCATAACTTTGCACCACGTCAACCGATTTGAATAATTCTTATAATTTTTGCAGCGGAAAGGTAGTGTCTCAGAGGTGGTCCCATACTAATTTGGTTTAGATCCGATCATTGGATCATGAAATATATAGACATATATATTTTTTTTTTAAGTCGGTTTTTTTTTTGCTAAAAATTACTTGTTTAACTATGTATCACTTGTGTGTAACACTACACATAAAAATTGCCGTTAGGTGGAGTTGGGTTGGTTTTTTATCATTTTTTGTTAATCACTAATAAAACGTCACTAGACACGAATGAAGGCGCGAGCTCAAAAGTTGACGGCGAAAAAAAACGCATAAAAAAACTTTAGCGTCAAAAACTCTTAACATACTTCGCCGAAGTTTTTCATAAGCATCTTTTTTCGCAAAATTTTTTTACTCGCCTTGTTTCGCCGCCAAAACACTATCGCGCCTTTATTCGTGTGTAGTGACGAAAAGCTTATCTTAATTTTGTTTAATTAATTTAAATTTAAATTTAATTTTTTATTTTTGAAAAGCCGAGTCAATAAGACACTTTTTTAAATACAATTTATTATTTTCTGTGATATAATTTATTTCCTTTTTTGTTCCAATTGAAATCAAAGCGCTGAACCGACGGAGCTACCGGCAAAGCCTAGTAAATATACATATATATGAATGTATAAATAGATATTATTGAATTTAAAAGCCAAAAATTTAGCAATTTCAGCACGGCCCACAGTGTTTCGACTATACAGAGGCAAGTGGAAAAAGTCGGGGTGACAGTTGATTAAAAAAAAACCAGTTGAACTTAGAGAAAGAAAAGTAAAAGTCACAAATACAAAATTTCCCATCATTTACTCACCCCTCCTCTCTACAAAAGGTACATTTCCAAAAAAAAAAAAAACTGAAAAGGCGCGATACCCACCGTAATCAATTCTTTATGGATTATTCGTGTGAAGGTATTTATCACTAATTTGGTATTTCTCTATTGTTTTTATCAAAAAATTGACTTGGAAATGTAAGTGCTAAGATTAAATGTGAGTACCGGTTCCTCAGGTCTTGATTTTAGATGTATGATGTTGGGAATTTCGTAAAGTTTTCGAGCATGTAATTGGATCTTTTCGTGCGGTTTTGGAAAAACATAGAATTGTCGATTTTGCAAATTTTTTGATTTTCACCTTTTTTAACCTTCGCTTTTTTGAGAGTGGAAAGCAGAAAACAAAAATTAACCAAAATTCCTTCACAGTTTTTGTGTGGTGTCGACGTTATAGTGATCTAACCTTCTTCATATTTCATAATTAGGGGTTTCTAATAAAATAGAGAGTGCAAACTAAATTTCATTAAAATCTAATAAAATTTATTATTTCCGCCCAGTGTTTATTTTTGCACGCTATTTAACAATTCGCTGCAACGAATTTGTTAAATTAGGAGACCTTAAGCAAATGTGGAAACTACAATAGTATATATGTATATATGTATGTACGTTAGGTTGGTCCAAAAACAGTAAAGTCGGAACTGTAATGTACTCACCCACTAGGATCGAAAAATTATACCAAAATTATATTAAATCAAAAAATGTTTAGAGGTCGCTCAAAGCGCTCAAAGTTTTCAATGTAATTTTATATGAAAAAAAAACTTTTCGTAGAAATAGTATATTAAATTCTTGAAATTAGTAGTAGTAGAAATTAGTATAGTAATTCTTGAAAATCAATATTTTTCGATCGGAAAACTCTTGTTCTCTTCAGGAGACTTTCAATAATAGTACCCAATTGTTTATTTAACCATTTTTTAACACTAACTATTTTTTATTGGTCCCCCTTTTGCATTTTTCGGGGGCTTTGCGGATTTTTGGCGGACCTATAAATTATAGTTGCGATTAAAAAAATGGTTAAATAAACTATTGGGTATTATTACTGGGAATCTTCTGCAGATAAGCAGAGTTTTGCGATAGAAAAATATGGATTTTTAAGTATTCTATACCATTTCTACGAAAAGTTGTTCCTTTCCCACATAAAATACATGGACAACTTAGGCTGATTTGAGCGACCACTAAATATTTTTTGATTTCAAAATAAAAAAATATGGGTATATTTTTTCGATTTATATAAAAATTCCGACTTTACTTTTTCCACATGCATTTTTGGACCACCCTAATGTGCATTTACTCATACGCGCATAAACGCACAACAATTGAGAGAGTAGAGTGAGCAAGAAATTAATAAAGTCCAAGTTGCTTCAAATTAACAACCAAAATAAATAAATTAAACAAAATAAAAAAGCGAGTAACAAATCAATGCAAAATCCAACATTTGTTATACATATAAAGGGTGAACTTTTTAAAAGTATAAATATAAAGATAAGAGTATAATAATATTTATACAGAATTATTTCAAAATTCAATTTTTTTTTGTGAAAACGCAGTCAGAGTTTAATCTTCTAAGTGACATTTTTTAAAAATATAACTTATACCCATATTTCAATTATTATTCAAATGCATTTACCCAGAATTTACTATAAGTAATCAACTTTAACTTTAATTATCTTAAAACAATGTCAGACCTACTTAGATTCTTTTGATTCTAACCCCTTCAATTCATACAGTTGGTATACCAAAATACAGATGAAAAGTCATTGCTTGGAAGATCTATGGATGTCAGTTTTATCGTCTGCCAAAGAACTGTATTGTCTTCATAATAGAGCTTTAAGCTATAGAAGAGGCAGCTGCATGTCGGCGTCATCGAAGCCTACCACACCAATGGTCAACCGAAGGAGAATACCACCGAGCCTCTTTGCAGAAGCTACCGCCATGAAGATTATTAGAAATAAATTTACCAATTTTTGTCTTGAATCGAGTCAAAAACCTGAGGTCATGCGTTTTTGCCAGTCTGACAGATAAAGCGAAGGAGAGACTATTAGATACGGCGGGATAAGCCTTTTCAACATAACTTATATGATTCAGACCTGACGAGTCCACTATTTACCAGGTGGAAAATACCACCTTTTTAACCATTCAATAAGAGGGAAAAAAGTTGCCTATACGCGACCATGTTTAAAGAACTAATACGGCTATATAGAGTGACGTTGGACACAAAATTCAGCTCCGTTTGAATTAGGAAGGACCACTCCCTAGCGTTTGAGACCAACTGAGGTTTTAGACCAGTCGAATCACTCTCATCCAACCTCTTCAAACTAAGGCTGGAACGCATATTACAATCTGTCATTCGAAAATCAGAGCCTTACCTGAGTGTACAAAGCTCACGCTCTCCTAATCTCCCGTCATGTCCGTGCTTTTATACGATCATAAACGCGGACGATGTCGCGTGAAGATGAGAAATCCGACGAAACTATTGGCTAAGAATATAAAATCAAAGACTGCCAACAGGCTTTATGCTGCGGGACAGTTTGTGTGCATGTCCTACGGGCACTGCTCTTTGCGATTAACTTTGAAGCCGCTACAGAGACCGAAGACTGGTATGAGAGCATAAGGAGTGCTGGCCCGGTGAATGTGTACACAAACGGGTCGAAGATGGTGGATGGCGTTGGGGCGGCAGTCACCTGCTCGGTGCTTGGACTCAACAAGTCCTATAGGCTGCCGAACTACAGCATCTTCCAAGCGGAAGTATGGGCCATAAAGAGCTACTTAGCAGGAACCTAGTAATTAAACAAGTTAAACTTTGCAATGACAGTCAGGTTGCAATAAAGGCACTCCCAACGCACAGCACTTCCTCAAAAGTTTGGCGTAGAGCAGGCCAGCTCTGGATTTGCTACATAATTGTATTGACGTACATCTGTACCGGGTTGCGGGGCACAGTGGCGCCGTGGGCAACAATGGGGCCGACAAGCTTGCCAAAGAAAGCGCTCTATCCGAAACTAAGCCGACAGAAGAAATTCCGATTTTCCTCCAAGCTATTAAACGGTAGTTGGACTTGTCCAAGGTCCGGAAGGCATAGAGAGTGTGGACCAAAACACAAGGCTGCAGGTGAGCAGGATTATGAGCAGAGCGTATGCCATAAAGCCTACTGGTGAGTGTTCTAACGGGACATCGGCAGAATGAATAAGGAGACAGTGAAGTATATTATCTGCGAATGTCCTGACCAGCGGATTAGATCTGGAATCCGCTGCCAAAATGGGGTCAAATAATGTGTTCCAGTTTTCCCAAGGGAACTGCGATAGTCTTCAACATTGCTCCTGGTGCTCAGTGATTAGCTTAATACGGTGGTAGTTTATCTGGTAACGCTATGAACTTTAGTGGTCTCTGCAAAGCCAATCAGTGGATATCAGTGGGTTTGGCGAAAATAATTCGTTACTTCGTTCTTAAACGCCAAGTGTGTGGAGCTGCCCGCGTATGTAATTTGAAAACTTGAAGTCTACAAAACATCAAATTATCTTTGTAGTTACTACCACAACATTGACCTCCTTAAATACTTATATTTTAGTATATTATTCAATAGCGGTAATGCAACACTTGGCAAAAACAAAAAAATAAAAAATAAATAAAACTAAGAGCGAGAGAGCGCGTGATGGCGGCGCAACTTACCTTGTTATGTTTTTATTATTTTCTTTTGTTTTGTTTTGGCAAAGCTGTTGTTTGGTGTTGAGGCTATTCAGATTTTGATATCCATCACGCATTGGTGTCATCGTCGATTTTTTGCGACGGATAGCCATGTGGCGCTCACGCGTCGGAAATTTAGGTTGCTTGCGAATGAATATCGGTTTTATGGCGAATTCATCACACATTTTGATTTTTGGCAATTTTTTGAGCAGCTGCGGTTTTTTAGCGCTTTCAAAGCATGATGGGAGGCGCATTTTGGCGATTTAAATTAACAATAAATTATGCAACTCTTACTTCGGGCCAATTTGTTTATTAATAATGTATGTCTGTTTTTAAGCACAAAATATAAATTTTATAGAAACCTGTATTACTTATACACTGTAAACACATTGCAATTAATTCAACTAAGGGCCGATTTCTCATCTAACCTTTAGTTTACCGGCCACTTTATCGTCTCGATATCCGAGTTTTCGTTTTCTCATCAGCGCATTAATTTCTCGAATCGATAAACTGTTGCTCACCCGATGCAATCTTTAAAATTTGTGCCCAACTTTAAATTTTGGTTCGGTTTTGGTTCATGAGCCAGATATATTAGGTATTTCAACCAAGGTTTTGGTTTTTGCTAACAGTTGCTCTTGCTCTATATTTGCTTATTTTGCATTGCCAACCTTTGAAATTTTATGACGAATGTAGTGAAGTTTCACTCTCGGAAATGTAGTGAAGTTTCACTCTACGGAATAACAAATTTATTTTTACCGGCAAGGTAAGAAAACGAAAACACTTTAAATTGAGGAACAATTTATCTGCCCTGTTAGTAAAGGCAACTTTACTGCTTACATTAGAAAACGGCCCTAAGAAAGTAATTCAACTCGACTTCACATCGACAATTCGTTAAGTGCCCGGCTTCAAAGTACGACTGGCTTGTTTGTTAATTCGTTGAGTGCGATATGCGAAGACAAATGGCGAACTCAGTCAGTCATGAGTACTTAACGACAGTCACTATAGCAGTCGATAGCGAATACTATATACGTACATATGTATGTATTTTTGAAGTATTGTGACTAACTTAAATTTTGTATTTGTTTATTTTTCTTATTTTTTTATTTTTCTCGTATTTTTTATTGAGGAGTGCAGAAAATACGCCTCGTTTCACAGAAATATATTCACTTTTGAAACGCTTTGGTGCACATAAGTATAATAAAAAGTCATACGAATACTGATAAGCGCTGTTATAATTCGTTTTTTCTCTTCAATTTTTTATTTATTTAAAACAATTTCAGTCAACAATGTCGCAATGACATTCGAACACAAAATTTATGATTCGTAATTTATCTGGTGCAGGCGATAAGATAAGCGTTTCTATGTATGTATGCGCGTANTCGTAATTTATCTGGTGCAGGCGATAAGATAAGCGTTTCTATGTATGTATACTTGTACATATGTACGTATATGGAACTCGCTCATAACCACAGCAAGGCAAGAAGAAATGAAAATTATGCTCACACGCCACTGTTTTGTCCAAAGTAATCGAAACGTGTTCCGGCTAACAAAAACGCCAATTAGCATAAATTAGCAGAAAGTGAAAACTGAAGCGACTATCCATCAGCTGTTGGCATAACCACGCTCTCCAATGGCAACAAAGAAGCGCAGAACTGAGTTNATTAGCATAAATTAGCAGAAAGTGAAAACTGAAGCGACTATCCATCAGCTAGCTGTTGGCATAACCACGCTCTCCAATGGCAACAAAGAAGCGCAGAACTGAGTAAGGCGGCAAGAGAAACAAAAACCCAAAAAAAAATACGTGTAGAATCGCTCCGAGAAGAAACCTCAATCGACTTTAATATTTATTCACTTTGTACTCACTAAAACTTAAGCGATATCGTCAGCTTTGATTACCGCTCGAATGTCAACTGAACAAACCGAACAGCTGTAACCAAGCAGCAGAAGTCACTCGTTAATTGACGTTATTGAAGTGTCGAAGCCCCACTTGAAAAGCCGCAAATCGGTTTCAGACCGAAAACAAAAAAACAAAATAGACACGCAAACTAAATAAAAACAGACACTTGATTTTCAATACAAATGTAAAGTACGCTCATGCACATGAGCATGGGCGCTAGTATGAATGCAATGCGGCCAAAGCTCAATGAAAATAACAACAACTTAAGCTTATAAACAGATACGTTGTCTTTACGCGCACGTTGCTCATCACCAGCGCAACTAAATATTGCACACGATCTTCAAAAGTGACACAACTCAAAATTTGGCCTTTTGGAAATAATGCACTACAAATGT